>NC_047669.1:29969523-30089523 GCF_011762505.2 Arvicanthis niloticus | reverse complement strand
CCTAAACAGTGACATACTTCCTCCAAAAAGACCATACCTATTCAAAGAAGGCCACAAGCCCTACTAGTGCCATTCCCATGGGCCAAGCATATTCAAACCACCACAATGTCTATATACCACTTACATGCCTGATGCCTGTGAAGCGCAGAATCGGGTGTAGGATCCCCTGGAACTAGAGTTACAGAGTTGTGCAACACCATGTGGGTGCTGAGAATTGAAGATGGTCCTCTGGTAGAGCAGTCCATGCTGTTAAACACTGAGCCATCTCTCCTGCCGTGTGTGTGTGTGTGTGTGTGTGTGTGTGTGTGTGTGTGTGTAGCTCTGGCTGTCCTAGAATTTAATATGTAAACCAGCTTGGTCTCATACTCATGGATTCACCTTCCTCTGTTACCCAGCTGTTGGGATTAAAGGCATGAGGCACCATGCCTGGCCCATTTTCTACTTTTTTATTAGGAATCTTTACTGTTGTTATAGAAACACTCACTAATTACACATATCTCTTGAAGGATACAAAATCTTAGAGTTCTTGTTAAGTCTTTCTCAAAATATTAATCCAAACCCTTTACATTTCCTTCTACTTCTCAAACTAAAACTGATTAAAATTTTAATATTGCGATAATGATAATTGTCTACCCATCAGTCAAGGATGTCACCATGAAATATGTCCATCTTTTAATAACTCATGTTGAGCACCTTTTCCTTTTATCTCAGTTGTCCTATCACACTCCCATTCCTGTTATTGGTTTCCAGGGCCTTTATAAGTCAATTCCTACATTTGTCAGCCCCCTTAGTACCACCCTACACTCTTTTTTCTCGTTAGATCCAGTCACTTATGTATTCATTCTATTAACTTTCATGAATTTTAGCAATGCCTAAGGCCCTAGTGTAGGTGTTGTGGGGGATAGAAAATATACATATTTATCTTTTCTCATCCAATGATCTCATTTACAAATCTGCCAAGTAATTCATTTTATATAAAATGTTATAATCCCTAATTCATATTTTGATCAATTGCCCTTCATTGAAAAAGCTGCTTAAATAACCTAAGAAGTTGTTATGGTTTGAATCTGAAATGTTCCTTGAGACTCATGTTTTGCATGTTTGGTTCACAGCAGGTGGTGCTATTTTGGGAAATCAAAGAAATGCTGGGAGTGTGGGCACAGATGGAGAAATGTCAGTAGGGGTAGGATGTTGAGGGTACATCTCTGACCACTTTCTAGTTGGCTGTTTCCTGTGAGCTGTGCTGTGAACACCTGTCTTCTACCAAATGCTCCTGCTGCCATGATGTTCTGTTAGTGCCTGGGGTCATGAACTGAGCCCTCTGAAACCATCATCCAGAATGAAGCTTCCTTTCACATTCTCCCTTCTGTCAGGTATTTTGGTCACAGCAGTTCTAAAGGAACTGATGTGGAGCACATGCATTCGTCAATATAAAGTCAGTCAGTTATGGCTGCAAAGGATTTAAGTAGCATTCCTCGAATGGATAATTCAACCATCTACTATGCTAGCTCTTTGGAAGTAAAAATAAAAATCTAAAAGCTTTAGAAAATCTTTAGTTATTGTTTCTATAAAAAGTTCCTCTAAATAATGTAAAAGAAAAGAAAGTAGATAGGTCACTAGCAAGAGAAGAAGAAACATGAGTTATCATCATTTGGATTTCAGATACCAGAAGGCAGTGACTTGTTCTTATGCCGTCTATATAACCTGGGCAGGACTATCCTTGACACTGTCAAAGCAGAAGCCCAATGCTCAAATACCACCAAAGAGCAGAGTTAAAAGCTATTCTAAAGAAGTTACTCAGAAGGAATCCTCAACATGGTCTCAGTTTCCTGGAGACTCACCCACACCACCCAATATGGAGGAATATCTCCATCAGGGACATGAGGCACTGACCTGTAACCAGGTCAGCAGGCAGCAGGGAACAAACGCTGGGGCTGATTTACAGTTAAGATACATTCTTATGAACTCTCTTTCTCTTTCTCTCTCTCCCTCTCTCCTTCCCTCTCTTCATCCCTCCCTCCCCCTTACTTTTTGAGATAAGGTCTTACCACGTAGCACCAACTACACTTGAATTCACTACGTAGCCAAAGCTGGCCTCAAACTTGTGATCCTTCTGCCTCAGCCTCGTGTGACACAGGCTGACAGGTGTGACCCACCATACCTAGTGTACTTTACTGCATCTCTGATGGGTTATTCATGCTACAGGATGCTGAGTGGAGGACTGGCGACTCTCACCTGCTGATTTCCCTCGAAAGTCTGGATTAGTATCTCCCTCAGTTTTCTTTTCCTTTCTTTTGCAGCTTTTTCTTCACCCATATGCACGTGAGCACTTTCCATCATTTTGCCTTCTGGACTCCTCTGAGAAATTTCTTCTTGCCTTTTCTTTTCTCTATTAGTAACAATTTTAAAAAAGTTATTAGATTTGAGAATGAGTAATTATAGCCTACTACATTGGAATGAATGAACACTAAATATTCTAGAATAGGGTGACTTTTTTAAAAAAAAACTTAGTTATTTTGTAATATATAAGCAAAATAAATTATGTACTTTGACAGACAGCTCAGTAGATGCTTTAATGAAGCATTTTTATTGACATAACTACTTTATTATACCTTGATCAAAGTTTGCCAATTAATATGTATAAAGTTTTCTCTCTTTCTGTGTATATACTCTTACACACACAAAGAGAGAGACAGACAGACAGACACACACACACACACAGAGAGAGAGAGAGAGAGAGAGAGAGAGAGAGAGAGAGAAGGAAGATATACATGTGCCACAATATTTGTGTGAGTCAGAAAACAACTTTTGAAAATTGGTTCTCTTCCACCTTGTTTTGAAGCAGGGTCTCTCTTGTCTCTCTTGCTCCTGCCACTGCATTTCTTAGCTAGGGTATCCATCCTGCCTTTGCTACCCATCCTGCTGAAGGAGTGTGAAGGAGTGCTAGGAGTAGAAGAGACTTGGATTAGTTTTTTCTATCAAATACTATAAACCATGTGTTTGGGACAAGGAATAAGTCTTTGTAGCTCTCCCATCTTATAAGACTTTTCTAATGCTATGTTGCAAATGTTTTCATTCTTCCTACCTGGTAAACCCTTAGTTTACATCCACTCCATTCTAGGAATCTGATGGCCTGGACCAGTGATCCTGTTCCCTGAACAGCAACTCCTTTTCCCTCCTCTTTCATACCAATTCTTTTCAGACTAACCAGCTGAAAAAGACTGGGAGGCTGGACCACAGACACTGGGGAAAAGACACAGCACCACCTGAACTAGAACAAAATTCAAATGTACTTCCAGTTCAGTGAGGTCACTCTTCCAAGCAGACCTTCTTTCTTGAGCAAAGGTAAGGTCTGTCTTGCCTAGGTACTTCAACTGGCATGGTAGTCTCTTTCTTTACAAACGAGAACAACTTCTAACAGCACCAGGCTTTTTAGTTGGTTCTGGGGATTGAACTCAGGTTGTCAGGCTTGTAAAACAAGCACTTTCCCCGCCTCCACCCCCACTTCCCTGAGCCATTTCTCCACCCCCTATTTCTTCTTATTAGAGGGTCAAATGAACCCATAAATAAAGAAAAAATGAGATTCCTAATTATGGGCTTTTACAGGTTTTCTAGGAAGAAAAATTAATAAAATAAAAAATTACTAAAGACAAAATGAAGTCTAGAGAACTTCCTGCCTTCCATCCCCTGTCCTCCTGCAGGCTGTCCTCCCTCACGCACTGACTCGTGTGATCTTACACATTTCCCTTTTGTTGTTTTTCCTTTCTTTTCCCTCCCTCCCTCCCTCCCTCCCTCCCTCCCTCCCTCCCTCCTTTCTTTCTTTCTTTCCTTCCTTTCATTTTTTTTTGAGACTGTCTCATGTAGCCCAGACTGTCCTTGAACTCCTGATCCTCCTATCTCCATTTACCAATTGGGGAATGACAATCATGGGCCACTACTTTTCTGTGGTGCTGGGGATCAAGCCCAGGGTTTTGTGTATGTCAGGCAAGTACTCTACCAACTGAACTCTACCCCCAGCTCCCAATGTTGCCTTTTTCTCAGCATGAATCACAGACATATGCACACAGAGCATATACTATTAATGATGTGGAGCACACGATGAGCAGTCAGCTATGAAAGCTCAGGTAGTCACCTAGGCTTTAGGGAGCTTTACAGTTGTAGACATTCAAATAAAAAAGAATCTAGAATACAGACATTATGTCATTCATTTTTACTTATATAGGGGGCAGTAATAATAATGTCTTATTCCTGGGGATACTAGACTGTTTCACTGGGTTAAGGTTGATTATCTAGTATTAATCAACTGTTTATTTGATTTTCAAAATTATTTTTATTTATGTTCCTGTGTGAATGTATACCACATGTGAGCAGGTGCCCTCAAAGCACCAATGAAGCACTAGCTCCTCTGGAGCTCAGTTATAGTGGTTGGGAAGCATCTCAGTGAGGGGACTGGGAACTGAACTCCAGTATTCTGAAGACCAAAAAATACATTCTCTCTATCCTCACAGCTATTGGTGTTTTCTTCTTGTAATTAATACATCTCTTTAAGGAAATACTTTATGAAGTAAAGCAGATTCGGGATAACTAAAAATGAGACAAAAGCACAAGCCCTATCAACATGTCATGGAGGCATGAAATTAGAACAGCTCTAGGACTCAGCATGGAGCTCATGGCAGACTGCAAACACAAGGCCCTTGGTGAGACTGCAAGTACCACAAGCCAATAAACAAACACATGATATAGATGTAGCACAGGGATCTACATTTTAAAATAACATACATCATGAAAATAATATCTGATTAATTGTGAATATTGGAGAGGTAAAAGAGCCATTCATATTTCCACATAGAAATAAACATTAATAACATGTCAATCCTGCTTCATTGTATAATCACTATCTATTAATTTTGTAACATTTATTATTTATTGCTATTAATAATGCTATTTTAGTTATCACGGTATAAAATCTTTGCATTTCTGATCAGTTCTTAGGGCAATTTTCCTAGAATTAGAATTCCTAGGTCAAAGGAAAATACCACTTGATGATTCTTGTTATTTATTACCACATTGCTGTCTGAAAGTTCAAATCAGTTCATCCACCTAGAAGCAGAGTTCGTTATCTGTCACTATAAGCTTGGGTAAGACTTGACTTGGATAAGAAATGCCCGGACAGGACGCATGTGTTGAGTGCCCACTGTGAACTGAGCAGCACATTCTGCTGCCATCAAATGGTACTTGTTTTCACCATTTATTTTAGGTCAGCCTATTTTTTTTCAAGGCCTGGGAGCAATCTGAAAAGCAGGGTTGACCTCAGTGAGAACTCACTAAAACACTGGTGATTGCTTTCTGAAAGAGCAGCATTTGAAGGAGGCCTGAGCCCAGCACTTGAGGGAGTGAAGCACACGTCCACTGCTGAGCTGTTTGAAATTGGGCAGAATGAGAGCAATCAAGAACACGGGGGGAAAGGTGCGTGGCCTGATGGGGGTGGAAGGATTACCTAATAAGTCTTTCTGGCTTGGAGTTTCAGAGACTTCAGTCACGTTGCTGGAAGATTTGCGCAGTTTATGCATCAATGCTATTTCTCAGAATACATATGTTAGTTTTTTCACCTGTGAAGCTTATTTTCCACATGCAGATGGATAAGGGACTACATCCTGTGAGAGCTATTGTCATTTTCCTCTTATGTCAGGTATTCTTCTTCTTTATCAGTAGTCAGGCAGAAAATAAGACTCTAGCACAATTCACAGTAGGGCGGTGGACAATTACTAACCATACAGAAGGAATAAGGAAATACGTTCCAACTTTAAAAATCTTATGCAACCAAAGAAATGCAAATCAGTTACTACGATGCCTATTAAACATTAAAAAATACTGAAAATGACACCTCCCAGTACAGAGAAGAGTGTAGTGCACTGGTACACAGCTGGTGACAGTGGTGACACTGCTAACAAATACAGTACATTTGCAAAGTAATTTGGCAATGTTTCAAAAGTCACACAAGATCTATACCACTTAACCCACTAATTACACTCATAAGAATATATCCTAAAAATATAATTCAAAGGCACGACAAGGTTCTAGGAGTAAAGACCTTCAACTGCACTATTATATTGGTAAAATCTTAAAAAGATTTATTTTATTTTTAATTATGTGTGTGAGCCTGTGTGTGGGTTTGTGCGTGTGATTGAAGTGCTTGTGGAGGCCAGAAGAGGGCATCAGATTGCCTGGTGCTGGCATTAACAGGTGGATGTGAACCACCTCATGGAGGTTTTGTAAGATGAACTTAGAAAACCATCCAGTGCTTTGAAGCACTGAGCCATCTCTTTAACCCTGTTGGTAAACAGGGTTAAAACGCCAAAATGCTCAGCAATATAGGATGAGGCCACCGTGTTGTGGTACAGCTACTCAGTGGGATAATACACATATCTCAGGCCTCCAGGCATGTTTGGTGTCACAGAGTAACAAAGTAAATGTACTTGATGGTTGCAATTAAGTAGGCAAGGGGACCGTGACCAGGAGGAAACAGGAAAAAGGAGAAGTAATCTGTTAAGACAGTGGAACAGTGGTGCTTGACTCTTGCTTAGCATCTGCAATGGCTGTACACATCTAACACTTGAGAGTACTCCCAATGCTTAACCCGACATCCTCCACACTGCGCATCACACTGGCTTACATTTTCCATGCTTCTTCCACAGTGTGCCTTCTTTCAAGTATCTCCCTCCGCAGCTTTACCATCTCTCTCTGAATCTCCTCCTTCTCTTTCTTGGCCAGCAGAGCTTTCCTTTTCTTTTCTTCTTGCACTAGACACTGAGCTTCCAAGAAGGCTGCTTTCTTCAGGGCACTTTCCATTCTCTGGGACTCCAGCTGTTTCTCACGTCTTAAGCGATTTTCTTTGACCTTTCAGAAATCACAAGTAGAATGCACACCGACACTTAGGACACATTTTGAAGCTTAGAATACAACTAATTTGAAACATTCTCACTCAAAACCCCACTGCTTATTGGACAACCAAAGCCGTTCATTTGTTTCCGGAGTGAAAAAAGTATACAGTTCTATAAGCAGTTAGAGGAGAGGACTCGCACCATCTGGGGGTGAACTGCATGAAGGAGAAGCTGAGTGTGATAAAAGGCTTAGAGCCCTCGTGTTGTTGTTCTTTGGAAATGAGCTCCCATTCTGAAGTTTGTCCCATGTGTATATGACCACCTTCCCCTGGGCTCTGACTTTAATAATGACTTAAAAAAGAATAGGGACACATTAGGGTGGCTACAATCTGAAGGACAGAACAAAAATCCCTTGCCTTAGGGAACACTACCAGGCTCCACTCACTTCTGTCTTTATGTAAGTAGCCAACAATTGTAGCCACAGTTGGAAACCAAAAGAAGACCTTTGTGATAATTCTAACTAAGCACAGCCATCCCTTTCAATGCTAAGTCTTCAGAGCTGGCTGTCTCTTAACTTTACCCTTTACCCACTAGTTGTGTGAGACTCATATAGACAATGGGCATGTCTTGTTGAGCCTTCCCTCCTTCCTTTTGTCAACCTAGGATCCTACATCTTCCCATTTCTCCAACATTCCATGGCTGGCTATGTATACCTTAATGGTTCAAAACAGTGAATATTCATAATTTGTAATTAGAAATCTAGTGTTATAAAATGACAGCATGTAGATGTAGATATTAGTGCTAGTTTTGTCTTAGTCCTTGTCACATGGCAAAGACCTGGTCACTCTGAGTTCCCCAAACTCCTTTGCGAGGCAGAGATCGCCTTTTCCTCTATTACCTACTATTCCTTTTGGAAGAAGGAAAGTTCCCATATGCCTTTCCAATTCAAAACAGCTGAACTACATTTAATTCAGATCTGTCCTCCTTTTCAAATTATAATCACAAAATGAGTGAATTTTAGTTGTCTAGAAAAGAATTATCCTTATAATATCTAGCAGAATATTCATGATAATATATTAATGTCACCATTCAAAGACCAAATTGGAGCAAATGCAATCTACATATTTATAATCGGAAGTGCCACATTCACACTAATAAAGTTTAGTTCAGTTCTCAACTGGTCAAAATCTATTATTCTAATTTCGGTTATTTCTTAAATAAATTGTTTCCTACTCTCAGTTTATGAGAATTATTTTTCTTCTGAAGTTCTTATATTTTATTTTTATTCTTCCTTACCAAACCACAGATGGCACCCTTTTTCATAATAAAGCCTAAGTCTTTATTTAAGCTTATTAAATGTGTTACACAAAGACTGCTTCCTGTTATCCATTTTAATTTTGTTTTTCCCTCCCACCTGCTTATGTCTCATCTCCATGGTAAGACGAGGATCCTTCTGCTGCCTCTTGCCTTGGTTTTCCTTCCTTGCAAGCTCTTCCACCATCTCAGCAGCCACCACTTCTTTATGGAGCAGATGCTCTAGAAATCTCTCAACAGTGGCACTTTCCTCTTCTCTCTCCAAATAGCCACATAAATCTGGGAGTAAAAAACAATGAGGAGGGGAATTAAAAATAATATTAATATTTATATAAAAATTCCAAAACATACAAGGCTCTGATTGTTTCACTAGCAGGAACCAGTGATGACAGTTGGGTGAATGTGGCCCCCAGCAATCACCTTCAGATAAAAGCACAAACTCCATCCCTCAGGAACTGCCCTCACTCAAGTCACTAAACTTCTTCACAGCCAGATCTAAACCACCTCAAAAAACTCTTGCTTAAAAACAACCCCCAGCTGATCCTAGGCTATAGTTCAGCGGTACAGCTCACTCTCTAGCATGCATTACCCTGGCTTTATCCACTTTCTTCTACCAGAGGCTATAGAATGGCTATACTATGGGGACATTTTATGTGTCCATACTAAACTTTTAAAGAAACTATCAAACTGCCATCCAAAGTGGGATGCATCTTACATCCCACCAGTCCTGTGGGAGTGTCCCAGCTCCTCCATATCATTACCCAGGCTGGGCATGGTTAGTCTTAACTTTAAGCTATTTGAACAGCTGTGTAGTGTAACTCATTGTAGACTTAGTATGGTATAGTAGGCTTGCCTAGTGACCCAGGCTTCTGACCAGTTAGACTAGGTGATATTAAAGTAGTCTTATAGCTCTCAGGGCTCATGACCATGATTCCCTGGTGAGGGTTTGTAGTCCTAGCAAGAGGAAGTCCACCAGCTGGTTTCACCAAGTCTGACTTGAATCAGGGGTAGAAAGCTGCCCTACCATGTTACCCAATCCACAGCAGAAAACAAACAACAAAATCAAAAGCCCCAAACCTTTGTGGGACAGTAGAAGATCCTTTACAAGTCTGTTATTTAATTTGTCTGACATTAGCTTTGTACAAAAGAGGAAAAGAAAAGAAACATCCTGAGAAGAGAAATAGCCTCTCTTGTAAATGAAAATGAATCAAAGCATAAGACGCATTTTATAATTATAAAATGATATGTGAATATTTAAGTGTGTTCTCTGTCAAAGTAAACAGTTATCTGATGATATATGGGCAAGAGATATTTTTAATTGCTACATAAATTATAGGCAAAATTATAAATAATGTAATATTTTAATTTTAAAAAGCAATAGGAACTTACTAACCAAAGATATAGCAAAGGGGATTTACACTCAATCAAGAAAAATTAAACTCACAAAGATAAACCAAACATACATAAGCCAAATGTATCATTTATTATTTACAACAATAAAAAATCCTTCTTAGAAACATTCATTAGATGTTAACGCTCAGAAGAACCGGTAAGTTCTTACCATCAAACTTGTCATACTTCAAGTGGCCGTGGGCGACTGGCACAGGGGGGCTGCTTAGCACAGTGCTTTCCCCTTCTCCATCACTTGCTAATTCTTGTTTAAATTTGTTGTCTAGCCAGTCACTGACTAGCTCCTGAGCTGTCAGTAGAACAAAATCATCTTTAATATTTCAGTGACTTACAGGCTTCCTTTATTTGCTGTTTTCATTCATTCACTCATTCATTCATTCACTCAGAGGTGCTTTGAACACCCATTATGTGACAAATACTATTTTAGATAGTAGGAATATAACAGGGAACAAATTGAATAGAAAATGTTACCACCACAAATCTAACAGTCTAAACAAGGAAAAATGACAAATGAATACGACAAAAACAAAGCAGGGAAAGAAGAAATGGAGACTGAGTGTTGTAGCTTTAAATTAGGGGGTTAAGTAGAAGACATCAGAGCAAAGAATGGCTTTGAGTAACGCACGTGGATACACAAGGCAAGACGGTACCATGCAGGGGAAAGAAAGTTCAAAGGCCCTACTGCACGAGTGTCTAGAGAGCCAAAGAAGTGACTATGAGGGCAGTGTAGCTGGAGAAATGGGAGAAAGAGAGAGTGAGAGGAGGGTGGGGAAGGTATAATGATGAGATAGAAGAGGTGATAAACCAGGCTGAAAGCAGTGCTTATCAACAAGGTTGTGATCTTGCCCCTCATTTGAAATACAGCAACATTTGAGGCCATTTTTGGTTGCCACAATCAGGAAAAGCGGTAACAGCATCCAAAGGCTAGGATACTGCTAAACACCTTGTTCATAAGACAGCCAGCCCATCACAATACTCTGGCCCCAAATGTCCTAAAGCTGAAATCCTTTTATCTTAAGTCCTGGTGCCATTCTAGGTACGTTGTCCACTACTCTAAGCGTGAGAAGCCACGAGAGGGTCTAAGAGATAACCAAATTGGAAGGTCAAGATGGTATTGGTGGCAATACTCTAGATTTCATGGGATGTGTCCAAACTGAAGGAACAAATGTGAGAGTTGTCAGCATACAGATGGTATCTTAGGCCTTAGAAGAGGATGACATTATCAGGGGAACAAAGTAGGTAGAGAAGGGTTCAAAAACTAAAAACCTACCTTTTAGGAGTTGAAGAGAAAAGGTGGAAACAGGAAGGCTAAATAGGAAGGAGACCCTGAGTGTAAAGGAAATCAGAATGTAGATGTTGAAAGCTAACTGCCATTAGAAAATCTTAACAGGGAGCAGGAGAGATGGCCTGGTGGTTAAGGATACTTTCTGCTATTGCAGAGGACCTGGGTCAGTTCTCAGGATCTAGATGCCAGCTCACAACACCTGTAACTCCAGCTCAGGAGATTGACATCATTTCCTGGCCTCTGTTGACAACTACATGCTATGTGTGCATGTAAATTCATGCAAGAATAAACAAGCTGTTGGGGCCGACTTTTAGCAGAAAGTGGCTATCAGCTTTGCAGCCATCTTGAGCCATATACCCTGACATGTGACTTGGATTACAATAGCCTACAACAGCTGAGCACACTCCCATAATCTTGGTTTAGATACCCTGGGTGTGTGAGATTAAAGGTGTGTAACTTAAGAGAGTGACTTAGAAGTGTAGAGATCAGATTTAGAGACAAGACCTAAGGGCATGATTAAAGGTGTGACTTAGAGGCATGGCTTAGAAGTGAGACATATAAAAGGCAGAGATAGAACAGAACAGAGAATCAGACACAGACAGAGAGAAGACAGAGAATGAGACACTTAGAGGAAATAGACACTTTTAGGAGACACTTAGAGGAAGAGAGACTGAAGAATAAATGGGATTGAAACACACTCTGTCTGGTCTCCATTCTTCGAGTCCGCCCTCACTCTCTCTCTTGCTGAACCCCGACCCGAGAACCCGAGCGGCAGCTTGGACCAGGATACAGTGGCTGCCAAAAACGGGGCAGCCCGGGCCTCAACATTTTGCCTAGGCCCCGACAACAAGCAAGCAAATAAATAAATATCAAGTAAAAAACTATATGTAAAAACAGGAGAAAATGTTTCCATTAGCACTAGCTTCATTATTTTTATCATTATCAAAGGGCTCCGTCTATGGCATGGAGAGTTCAAAGAATGCCACTTACTTTAGAATTACTTTCACCACTGTTACTATTATCGCATAGTTTTTACACAATAATTAGATATTCCTATTTATTAACTGATGTCAAAAAATGTTTTTATAGTTAAAATAGGAGAAAACAAATGATAATAGTGTCCCTTTATCTGTAGCTTTATTTTCCACAGTTTTAGTTACTTAAGTCAATAGAAGTCCAAAAACATCACATGGAAAATTCCAGAAATAATTCCTAAGTTCTGAATTGTCCTGTTTAAGTAGCATAATAAGACTGTGTGCTATCTTACGCCATTCCACCCGGGGTATGAGTGATTTCTCTGTCCAGCACATTCTCACCAGCCACACTATTGCTCTTAGTTAATAGATTAGTGGCCGCCTCATTTACTGGGTTGATTGCTTATCACTGTAGTGACAGTGTTCAAGCAACCCAGAGATAACAGCCTAATGCTGCCTCCATGATTTGGTCATTCACCTCACTATGTCCCATGACTCAGGGGTTGTATCATCACATATCATCATATCATCACAAGAACAATGGTGAATACAATAGAAAAAGATGTTTTAAGAAAGATGACATCCACCAGAGATTCTGGAAGGTACCTCATAGGGACTACAGTGGGAACATAGTGTAACAACTATGCTACAAGAAGGCAGAGAAAGGGAGCTAACAATCATTACCCTGTGTACAACAAGTCACACCTTTATGTACATAGTTTGTATGTAACAGTCTGAGTCTACTGAATGCCACTTGCAGTAAGGGCTTACTAGGAAATAGTAAAAGAACCAAGGGAAAATACTCACTTCCTTTGGAAGTTATCACACAGCTTCTCATGCTGGATGGACAGGCAAGCAGACCACCTAAGAGCAGAGATTTTCACAGAGTGCTCCCCACAGCCCTAGTTATGGTAGGATACTAATGCAGCTGATGAGCAGAGAATAAAAACCAATCTTTGTAAAGCATGCTCTTTCCATGCACCAGCACAGGTAGATGCGGACCTAGTAGTTTCTCAAGACAGTAAGTATTATAGAGATAAAATACCTGACCCCTAAAAAAAACCTGTGGTCTAGAAAGCTTGGAAAATGGAGTGAGACAATAATTTTCTTCAATTACAGGGTTTCTGGGAGCTCTTAAAGTATGTCACATATGGCTGCTGGCAGGGTGGAAGGTGAGGGGCATGACTTTTTACAGCACAGCTCTCCTTTATTCTGACTGCCGACACCAGAGACTCATCAGTGTCACTTTACTTCACCTACCCACTTCAGCAGCTTCCACAGTTTACTTCCCTCACCCCACCCCCAAATACTACACTTTTCTATATTTAAATTATGGGCCTCTTCTAATCCTGTCCTATCCTATTCTACTCAGAATAAACTCTAGGTCCTTTCCCAGGCCAACAGTGCCTTGTAGAGTGGGTCTCCTGCTCACTCCTTATGCTCATGTCTACTGGAAAGCCAGCCCCACCGGCTTCCCTTCTGCTTCTCATGTAGTCCAAGATTGGTTGTACTTTGAGCTGTTGACATCACTTGCCCTTGGCTTGAGTGGAGCCAGCAAAGGAGACTGGGAAAAAGAGTCTCCAAGGGAGGAGGGAAGTCAGAGGACTATATCCTGCAAGCCAGCTTCTGTTTGGATTATTTGTGTCCCCAGTTACTTCATTTATCTCTTCATCTATTCAATGCATACATATTTAAGTCTTGCTCTGCCATAGTAGACACTAGAAGTATTGTTTATGAACAAGAAAGCAAAGCTGTGTTTTCATGGAGTAAGCACTCTAGTGAGGGAATGAAGAAGTAAAAACAAATGATCAGGTAGTGATCTATTCAAAACATTCAAAGGCAAGGAAGTTAAATTAGTTTTAGAGCTTCTTCTCAAGGAACCAAACTAGTTTATAAACTAGAGGTTAATGCATAGTATAATACCAGATCAAGTTAATATGCCACCGTCTATGCCATAGGACTAGTATCTTACACTATTCACCAGTTAACTATTATATCAAATTGCTCCTGCTAGTGGCTACTTCAAATTTAGGAAGCACGGTGGGCTTTAAATACAGCCTTGTGGGACTGGGACGACGGCTTGGAGTTAAAAGTGTAGACTGCTCTTGCAGGCGATCCAAGTTCAGTTCCTAGCACACACACCAGGTGGCTCACAACCACCTGTGACTTCAGCTCCAGGGAGCCTGATACCTCTGGCCTCCTCCAGCATCTTCATAACCATGCAGACACCAATATGAAGACAAAGACACACACACAGAGAGAGAGAGACAGACAGACAGACAGACACACAGACACAGAGTCAAACACAAATCTTTACAGATGGCCTTACAGAGTTAGCTCCGAAATACACAGCTTCAGGGTCGCAGAGAAGCAAAGGTTAACAGTGAGGGTCAGAGCAGCTCTCACTCGGTGCTTTGCACTGAGTTCTGAGCTAAGTTTTAAGAACTGTTAACATCACACCTGCAAATGCATCCTCTCACCTTCTTCATAGACGTCATCATGATACTCTGTTTGCTCACATGTTGCCAGATCTACTGCTTGTCGCCAAAACTTTCCAGGTAAATCTGCATTTCTGGTAGAATATGTATTCGAAATGGCAGATTCTGAAGCTTTCTCCACTCTCTTCAGGATAACAACAACAACAAAAAAAATCTATCAGATGATAGTAACCTTGTTCAGGGTTAGAAAATGGCTGCTTTTCTGACAACTAGTAGGATTCTTTAATTTTCCCATTTTTGTTGAAACTCTGGGCAATATTTCAGTTTTGTGTGTAATGTTAAATTAAGTGCAGCAGTTGGCCAAGTTCTAACTAGCATTCCCAGTGTTTCTGAGAATGCTGTTTAGGCTTAGGTAAGTTGGAAATAGGATTGATGAGAGACACTGGTGCATATGCCTAATGACCTGAGCTTCATCTGTGGGCCCACAAGGCAGCAGGAGAGAACTGATTCCTGACCTCCACACATGTGCCACAGCACATAGCTCTATATACACATAGATGTATATCCGCCTGTACACACATGTGCATGTATATACACATACTACAAGAAATAAAATGAGTATTTCTTTTTTATTAGCATGTATTAATTGTCCAAAATAATAGGTTTCATTGTAACACATTCATATACATGTGACATACTTTGATCATACTCCCACCATTATCTCCTTTGTCCATGTTAGGGTTAAGTTTTGTTTAGGTATTGGCAACAGGATCCTGAAACCTGAATACTTTATTCTGAACAAACATCTGATATCAATTTCTGTGCCACTGAGGCTTGTAAGTGAACAGAAACCACAAGCTGCCTCCTCAAAGTTCTACAGGTAAAAGAACTACCACTGTGTATTAAGCAAGCCACAGGTTCCATACAAGAGAGATAGATGGCCACCATTATAGTCATCTAGACTGCTTTAATTCAACAACAAGAGTTTACTAAAAGCATGACCAACTTCACAGGATTGGGGAAGGAACTAGAGTTGAGCAAAACACCTTAGGCTTTGGACTGATTAGAGAACATTTTATTTTACTTCACAGGTAAACCCCAGCATCTGTGTCTCCAAGACTTGTGTCCCCTTGTTATTGTTAAGCATTTACTCTTTAGACTGGCACTGACAACTCATGATTTAGTTCTTCACGTGAAAACTGTGGAGTCTTCCAGAACCTAAAATCTGTGTCTCAGTCTCTTTCTGCCTCTGCCCCTCAGTCTGTCTGACTCCTTCCTTCTCTCTCTCCTCATACCTGTTAGAAAATGTTTTGACTCTATTTTCAACGAGGTTATTTTACAAATAACCTAGCTCCTTGGCATCATCTCCTCAGCCACCACCTCAGTCCAGGGAATGAGTTTCCCAACCGCTTCTCTGGAATAGCATTTACTACAGCAAGTGATCCCTTGCCAAGTGAGAGCCGCATCATAAACCACTTAAACATTTCAGTCAGAACTAAGACAAATCCTTACAATGTGCTTCAAGGTCCAGGCCTAACCTTTCTCTGAGCCCCCTGTCACCTCACCAGCCCACTTCATGTCAGCCACACTGACCCCTCTGTACATTCACCCTGTAACATTCCGATGGTGTTGCCACACCAAGGCCTCGGTCACCACTGTCCCCGTCTGCACATCTCTCCCACCAATCCTCATCCTACTCCTTCCCTCAGCCCCAGCTCACCCTCTAAAGTGACCATCACAGCAGGGCTTCTCCACAACCACTGTAACCTCCTCCTCTTGTTCTCCTCTCTCATCTGCTCCAACTTTGTATCTTTTATCATTTACAATATACTTTCTCTATTATAGCCTCTGAACAGAACATTAGCAGAAACTCTTCTCTTCTTCACAAGAGAACGAACCCCTAGCAATCAGATTCCTGCTAGTACTCAGTCAGTAACCAAGAAATATTTAGTAAAGGAAGAAGTAACTAGAGATTTATTCTAAGATGCTGCACTACTGTGTTTGTAGAGTTCCTGACCTACTTGGGAAACGACTTTGCCTCTTACCCTTGGCAGAGAGCTTGGTAATAACTTTGTAAAAACTTGCCAAAGGTACATTATCTAACTCTCATGTTGCCTAGGTTAGGTTTCTGAAGTTAGCAAAGGAATAAAGTTTAAAAATCTAAGGATAGAATCTTGGCGTAGGAGGGGTTGGAGGTGAAACAGAAGTGATATGGAACAGGAAAACAAACCATCAGCGTTGAGTGAAGGAGACCCAGTGTCTATAGAGACTGTTCCCACACTGCTTCTCAAAGCCATGGGTTGTCTGCTTTATGTTATGGCGTGTGCTAGAGGATGCACTGATTCTGATTATGCAGACCTAGGCCTACCCTTTAGCTTCTTAAAAGCTCTATGAAAGATGACTTTGTATGTAGTATTTGTGCTTGCAGGCACACACATGTAAACAAGTACAAATAAAGCTGTCACCTTTCATTTCTAAACTAATACCCATAAAAGAAACAGCAGGTTTGTAGACTTGATTAAACTTTTTAGACTAAGACTACAAGAGACAACTATATGACATGTCATTTCATTGGAAATTTGTGTAGGCTTGTTTTCTTTTTAAAACTTTATTACATATGTGTGTGTGTATATATATATATATATATATATATATATATATATATATATATATATATATGTTAAAGGATAACTTACAGGAATCAGTTCTCTTTTTCCACAGTGGGGTCTCAGGAATCAAACTTAGGTGGTTAAGCCTTGGCAGCAAGTGCCTTTACCCCATGAGCCATCTCTCCAGCCCTTGTATATGTTCTTAATAGAAGGTGGTACCGAGTTTGGGAAATATGAGGAAACTGATCTTGATACAGCAAAGGGTCTGGACATGGCAACTGAATGGAAAAGAATGTTTGCTCAGTTCTAACAAAGCAAGCCTTAAAATATGTACTTGATGACACTAAGGATAAGAAGTAATGTCTGTAGTGCTTCGACTTACAGTATTATCTCCCCCCAGAATAAATACATAAGAGCTAAGGGAGGTCTAGTCTATATCTCAGTAACTTGTGTCCATTTATCATCTTGTTCTTTCAGTAATTCTGTTCTAGCTCTGTTCCAGCAATCTAGTAAATATTACCAGGAAACAAAAGTAAACGTTTCATTCTTAGAAAGTTCAAGGTTTTGTTTTTGGTTCCATATGCCATCTGCATAGTAATCCATTCAAAAGCAGTTCTAAAGTAAGACAGACTGATTTAAAAATAAGCTTATTGTGTGTGTGTATGTGTGTTGTATGTGTACATGCCCATGTGCACCTGTGTGTGCAGGATAGAGAACAACCTTGGCTACAGCTTTTCTCACTGGCTTGGAGCCACCAATTAGGCTATGCTGGCTGGCCAGGAGGCCCATGGGGTCCACCTGCTTCCCTAGCTGGAATTACAAACACCACATCTTGCCTTTAATATGGATTCTGGTTATCTAACTCAGGTTGTCATGCTTAGAAGACAAACACTTAACAACAACTGAGCCATTTATTTTTCCAGCCCTAAGACGCTTTCTAGTTAGTAACTATGTTCAATGAAATTTCCTTTACAAAATACTAAACTCAGTTATTCCTATAACTTTATGCATATTCTACATATCCCACAAATCATCACAGATAGCAGAAATAGTGGCTACAACATGACCCTTCATTTCATTATGATCAGAAGATACAAACAGGAGCTTAACATATCTTCATATGTGTATGTTTCATATATGTTTTTGAAAGTTCCAATTCTTTTAAGAATCACTCTTTATAGGAACATGTATTTGATGCTTTATTAATAAAGTGTGTGTAACAGAATTCTAAAGGAAACTATTCAAGGATGGGGGTTAGGCGTGGAAGTGGGTTTGGGGCATCTAAAGCTGAGTTGAATGGGAAGGATCTAGATCATGTCTCAGAAAGAACAGATACTCCAGGAAGAGGCATCCGCAAATAACACAGCAGAGGGAGCACCTGCTTGACAGAGAGGAAGGAGAGAGACCTGGGAGGAGAAGAGGGATGCAGAATATTGGAATAAAAAAGTTCAATCAAGCAGGAGTAAGATGAGTCAGACAGGATAGAGATGAACTGTAAATCATGGAATACTGCATTTAGTGCTAGCTGAGCACCTGCCTGGTTCTAAGGGATTTCTCCATCACTGTGGATGCTCACCAACATCTCGGTCTCAAAGTCTGCTGCACCTTCTTTTATCACAGTATCCCCCCACAATTCTCCTTTAGCCACCCACTTAAACCCTAACCACGTTGTACAGCCTGTCAACCAGCTCTTCATTTAACCATCCATCCATGTTCCATTCCTCTCATCCCCACAACTCTGAAGGTGGACCCAATCAAGTCTTTTAGTCATTGCAAGTTCCTCCACATCTGGAAGATCCTGAAAGAGGACCTTCCCCTCCTTCAAATTCCCGTGGGAAGTCTGCTACTGTCTTACTTCCACATCCCCACCCCTTCACTTCTGTAGTGACATCCCCAAGCTGGGATTGGTTTAATCTACCATTTTTTTTTTTTGGTACCTTAAAACTTAATGGTTTCTTACTTCAGCTAAATTCACAACACAACTGGCAATCTTCCTTCTGTGTTCTAAAGAGAGGCCTTTTTCTATCTTCACATCCTTCTAGAGAACAAATTCACAGCTGTTTTCTTAAAGGATGGGCCACTCAAGTGGATTTGGAAGTATTAGGAGGAAACATTAACTACTGAGGGTATACCCAGAGTTGTGATATATTATGGAGTAAAATCTGGGGTAGGGGATGGGGGGAGCAGAGAACACGGAGGTAATAGGAGAAGCAAGAGAGAACAGTCCAATGGAGAATAGTAATGGAGGAAAGGGTGTGTAGAATATAGATGCTGAGACTATCAAAGCAGGGGAAAGCAGTTTGGTGATTAGCAAGAGATGATGAGTTTGGTCAAAAAGGTCACTTCTAGTAACTGTTTCTGTGGAATGAAAACTGAAATAAATAGATTTTTTATGTGTATGGTACTGCTGATTAAGAAACAAAAACTAAGCAAAAATAATCATGGACAAGAGAGAACAATGAAAATATAAAAGCTAAGAGTCCACATTATATATATATCTGCAGATATTAGATAAGAAAATAAAATCATTCTATAAACAGGACTGACTTCAGGGTCAAATAAGAACTTATTGATTTTTCAAGATGGGAGATTTGTGAGCAGGATGGGAAAGAGGCTGTGCAGAAGATTTAGGGGAATGATAAAACTCTGGGTCCAACGGCTGACAGCTACATGAAGGAGGAAAATCATAGAAGTGAGACAAAATGGATTTCATCCTTGAGTTTTCATTAAATCTCCCCCTCTAAAAGAGGCAGTATACAGGTGTGTGACCAAGGCCTGCAGGACCTCAGTACTGGGACCCTGGACACTGACATGCAAGCCAGGGCTGCTGGAGGCTAAGTGGTCTTCCAGGGGCTGGAACTCATGATGTGAGCTGTCTCAGCTGTCTTGTAGACGGGGCTCCTGCATGGTCAGGGTGTCTTCCCTAGCCCTGTCAAGATCGGTGCCTCCCACCGCATACTTCTATGTTCAATTCTCGTAACGGCTTTAAATCAGTTATTTATGTTCCACTGAACTATAAACTCTGGTTCCTGTCTCAATTCAGCTCTGGTACTCAACACCCTGAGCTTGTATTTAGTAGACACTTAACAAATAATAGCAAGTGAGTAAATACCTTAAAAAAAAAAAAAAAAAAAAAAATTATAGTTAGGCTCGGTTCTAGCTGGCTGGGTCTCCACAACACCCATCAAGTAGATAACATTTGTTCAAAATACTGAGAGATAAAATATTCTCTTAGGAAAATACTACATGATTTTGAATTCTGTGCTACACAAATAAACTGATTACAATGAGTTGCTAAGTTGACACTTAGTGGTATGCCCATGAAATGTTTTTAAAGAGCCTTTCAATTTAATGGCACCTGAATTAAAAAATATACATCTCAGGACTGCAAGATATCATAGGTCAGGAAGTCATTATAACAGCAGTTTCTGTGTGCATTATCTAACCCAACTCCCTCTCAATGGATGCTCAAGGTTACTCTTTATTAGTGCAACATTGAGTGAAATTTTAGCATTTACTCCAATACTCCCAGTGATGGAAAACATGGCGCTTTGTAAAAACTTTTACTCCATTTTTGAGTTGCTCTTGACATTAAAGAATTCTGGGGATACCCATGTAGCTTTTGCCAATGGGCCCCCTTGTTAAAGTAACTACAAAACAGTCTTCCTTGTGTCTAAAGAAGGCTACAACATTATCTCCCAAGGCCTCTCTTTTCTTACTCTGTAGGCTTCTTCATGTGATGCCCATGCCAGATGAAAGGCATGTCTATCAACTTGTTCTCTCATATGACACCTCACAAAAAGCAACAGAATAATGAAAGACATTAGAAAGTCTAAAATTGAGGTTACATAAGAATCACATGGGAATAACAATAGTCATCTGTATGCACACTGGAGATGTGTCATTACGCCTGTCCCTCGTGCTTTCTATTTCTGATTTTGAAATGCCTTACCTTAATCCAGTGCCCCACATTATCAGGCTCAAGTGAAGACTGTAGAAAACAGATGCAAACTATTAATACACAGCAGCAGCCTCATCAACATTACTGTCTTAAAGCTGTCTTCTCACTAAAGCATATAGAAATGTAGCCCGAATCCTCTCCTCCAAACTTTTCATTGGCAGGTTCAGCACTGACTAGCAATGAAAGCATATTAAACCACAGCAGAAGAAAACAGGAAGCCTTGTCTGTGACATCCTTATTACTTCTATCTACACCTACCTTGAGATCGTAATGTAATGGCTCTGTAGTCTAAGCATCAGGTTTTTTTCCCCTCCAGGGCTAAGAGTCAAGGTATAGAAGTCTGTATTTCTATATAAGTGTGTAGAAATATTACTTCCTCATGAAACCTGTGCCCTTCCCCCACGCTGCCAACCTGTCCAGGTTGAACAGGCCGGAACATGCTGTTTACCACTAGAGATAACAAAGGACCTGGGAAGCTGGAGACCTGCAGTCTGCCACAGGAGTTGAGCTGAATGGATTGCCTGCTGAGCTTGCTCCTACAACTCCGGCCATGATTAAGGATGCACACCCCTCACCCACGCTGCTGAGGTATCCTTGACACCTCCCAGACTGCTATCTCCTTGCCCAGCCCCT
Source organism: Arvicanthis niloticus (assembly GCF_011762505.2). NCBI lineage: Eukaryota > Metazoa > Chordata > Mammalia > Rodentia > Muridae > Arvicanthis > Arvicanthis niloticus. The sequence continues at coordinate 30,068,018 of NC_047669.1, read as the reverse complement.
GGGCTGAACCGAGAAGAGACTCTGGGGGGTGGGGCTTCCACTTTCCCTTTATATGTGAAAGCCAATTATTAAATTTCAAGCCTTGATCAGAGAACTTTGTCTTGGCTTCGTCTCTTCTCGCCCTCCGTCCCCTTTCATTCCCAGCCCCCCTTTCAGGTGAACCCAGTTGACTTGTGGCCGCAGGCGGCTACAGAAACCCATACTAACACTGGTTAGTTCACCTCTCTCTGTCATTTTCTGCTTAATGACTATTATAGTCCTTTCTTTCCTGTTTGTAGAAGTAGCCAGATGCCTTCCTGTCCTTCTTACACCTGAGATGTTGTCTGGCAAAACAGGAGTGGGGGTGTGGAACAAAATTACTCAACTTCTACTGTTATACCAAGCATAAAATGAACAATACAAATTAATCTCTACCCAGGCCAGTCAGTTATTAATCTGAAATGAGAAATCAAGACCACAAGGAGCCTCCTCTCTGTTCTCTGCCATCCAGGAGCTTCCAGAGCTCTAACAATCATTGAGCAAACAGGAGTATTTTTTTTGCAAAAATATTCTGTGTTTTTTTTAAATGATGGGACAACAAACCAACTAACTGGCACAAGAAGGTTGCTGAAAAGGGTATACTAATCCTCCTTCACTTACCTAACACTTCACCTTCAGCTCACCTTCCACACAATTAATGCAGCTGTTCTGTCTGAATAACTGTCACTGCAACAAAGAGCTGATCCTATTCAAACACAGTGGAATTTCAAGGCATTCTTGTGTTTTCTTTATCCTCCAGACAGTAATAATGAGCACTATCAGGATAAAAATCCCTCTTTTTGTAGTTCTGAGTTGTCCTATTTTTTTTCTTTTGCCTTTCATCATCAAATCTATATTCATATGCTATTTTGGGACCCATCTATTATGCAACAGAACAACCTCAGTTTCCACTATTGCTCTGGCCTGTGCCCCCTAGTATCTGGAGCATGGTTTTCACTAAGTAGATTGTGCCCTGTGCACACAGTTGCTATATTTAGGATAACGTTCAAGAATGATTACCTGGGGCCCCCACAAAAGCCACACGTCTAGAGGATCTTTTTTCTTTTTACAGGAAAGTGCAACTAAGGGGTGAGAGCAGCTAGTGAAACCGCTCTGCAGCTGAAAGCTGAACACCCCTTCCCGCCCCCCCCCCCATTTCAATACTCTCATTTACATTTAAAGCATTTTGTGACTGTTAAAGAGGTATTCTGGAAGGCACAGTTGGTGTGGTTGTGACTTTGCATGGCTAAGACTAATGTGTGTTCCAAGTTTTAAATGGCGTTGTCTTTTTGTTTTGTTTTTGTTTTAACACCTCTCCCCATTCCTTTAGGAGCTAATGCACAGAAGAGGTAAGAGATACAGGGAGGCTCTGTCTTTGAATACTGGTGAAATTTAGAAATAACCATATGGATAAAGTACTGAGATATAACCACCTGGACTTCTGGGTTTATTTTAGATACCTGGTGTAAAACTGGAAGGGAGAGAGATAAGGGATAACGGCAGAGAATTTCGTGTGATTATTTTTTTTCTTTTCAAAGACCCCTTACCTTAAAGGGGAGAGGGAGAAATGTGCGGAAAGTTTCCTAAAGTTGGTGACAGAGGTAAGGATTAGGGGTAAATTCCCCTCACCCTGATGGACACTAGTAGACCTCTCCATGGATGGAAATCCTCTTACAGGATGCAGCCCACCACAGTAGTGAGTACACAGACCCCCATGACTCCTTAAACCTTGCTTCCTAGGGCTGTGTTGGCTCTGGGGTAATCAAGGCCAGGTGAGGATGCCCCCGGGGGAAGAGTGAGGAAGCGCAGGGTGGGAAACGGCTGGCTTCGGGACTGTGTGGAGCCTAGGGCCGGCCCATGTTCCTCAAAGCTCCCGAGTGGGATCACCTTGAGATTCAGCTTCCTTGATAACCGTTTCCAGCGACTCAGCTCCATCTTCTTCTTTGAGGCGGACCCTCCCTGGGGCGCCAGCAGCATTTTTGCAGGGTCAGGCCTAGACTTCGGCCACAACAGTGACAATCGAGCGTGCTCCTCCCAGCCTGCTTTCATGCGGTGCTGGGAGTTGTAGTTCTGCCACCTACCAGCTAGACGGAGGTCAGACATTCCGGAACTACTTCTCCCAAAAGGCGTTGCGCGGGCAGCTTGCGTTCGCGCTGTTACCATGGCATCGGTGGGGCTCACTGGGCTTCTTTAGCAGGGCTTTTGCCTGTGTCTGGCGCTTGGTGATGACGCAGAACTTCCTGATTGGCTGTGAGGAGGAGGAGGTGGTTTAGTAGGCCAAGAGTTCTGCAAGCCGGGAACACGTGTTATCTCTTGCGAGGAGTTTAAGTGTTCTGAGGGTGCGGGGTTTTGTAATCTACTGGTGAGTGTTCCTTTTCCATGCTGAGGGAGGGTGAGTAGCGCCCACTTTTTTGATTCCGTTGCAGGCCTGTTCCCACCTTTCTTTACTTGGTTTCTTGTTGGTCTAGGCTTCTGCCAGCTCAGAGTCTCCCAGTGAGATTGCCGATCACATCTCAGAAAGAAAAGGACCTCCTTTCTCCTGTGCTCTAACGGAGGGTGAGCTTCTCAGCTGCAAGTTTTTCTGAATTTAGCAGGTACTTGGGAAGCTATAAGAATAGTAAAGTCTGGGGCTCCTGGGATGGCTAATGGAACTAAGAGACAACTGAACCTAGCCAAGCCAAGCCTGAATGTTGTCAAGAACAGTTCACTGGAGGTGTATGTACTTTCAAAGCAGGGCAGAAATTCAAAACTGGACCCGGCCACTTGTTGGCAATTCAGCTTACTTACTGGCAAAATGCAATTATACCTAAACCCTGGGAGTATTGTAATGATTGAAAATCAATGTGTGTAAAACATTTTGCCAGGCAATCTAAACCAAACTTTAAACCCGTGGAAATATGATAAGGAAAGCTGTGCCCCGTAGACCTAGCACCTGCCCTTTACTTGAGTGTGGACCAGTAAGAACATGGTTGAACGATTTGTGTTACATTCAGACCTTCTGCTGTCTCAATGGTAGTTCTTTTGGAAGAGTTAGTTTCATGGCTATTCTTTGGAAGGAGTACCTATTTATTTCTGAATGAAAAGCAGAGTTCAGAGAAGTGCACATAATGCAGTGTGCGTCCATTTTTGGAGAACAAGTGTGTTTAAATGTTTGGATGAGTATGGAGAAAAGCTATCGATTTGGAGAAGATGGATTAGAGGCAGAGGAGCGAGGTGGAAAAAGAATTACACTGTAGCAAAATGGGTACTATCACAGTTAATATGGAAACATTCCATTTGACAAATTTCAGTTTCTTCTAAGCCACTAGCCTATATTATAGTCTCTAAAACTAGACTTCTATAATTTCAGTAACAGCTCTACCAGTTACTACTATTGTCCGTCTTAGTCACTGTTCTGTTGCTGTGAAGAGACACCATGACCAAAGCAACTGTTATAAAAGAAAACATTTAATTGAGGGCTTGTGTACAGTTTTAGAGGTTCAGTCCACTATCATTATAGCAGGAAGCATGTTGTCATGCAATCAGACATGGAGCAGTACTGGAGCAGTAGCTGAGAGCTAGTCCTCATCCTTAGGCACAAAGAGGTTTGGCATGTATTTTTGAAACCTGAAAGCCCAGTGACATGTTTCCTCCAACAAGTCCATAACTCTTATCCTTCTAATCCTTTCAAATAGTACTACTCCCTGGTGAGTAAGCACTCAAATACATGAGCCTATGGGGACCATTCTTACTCACACTACCACAGTGATTTTATTAGCTTCACTTTCCTCATTTATAAAATACAGGTGAATAGGGGGGTCTATGTTGTATTTGTTCTGCGGGTTAATGTAGTTAATGTATCAAGCATGGTAAGTACCCAATAAATGTAGCTACTATGATAGCTAGGCCTTTCCATGGATAAGATTAGTATTTGATTTTTTGGGTGTGTGTGTGTGTGTGTGTGTGTCTGGGGTGGTGTCTTATTCTATAGTCCTGTCTGGCTTGAAACACACTCTATAATCAGGCTGGCCTCAAACTTACAGAGATTTGCCTGCTTCTCTGTCTCCCAGGTGATGGGATTAGATTATGTGCCAGCATTCTCTGCTGGATCCTTCCTTCCTTCCTTCCTTCCATCTTTTCTTTGTTTCTTAAAGATTTACGTTTCTGTGTATGAGTATTTTTGCCTACATGTATATATGTGTGCCACAAGTGTGCATGGCACTCTCAAATGAGAATAGGAAACCCGATCTTCTAGAACTGAAGTTACAGATGATTGTGAACTGCCATGTGGTTACTAGGGACCAGACCTGGTTCCTCCACACAAACAGCAAGTTATGTTAACCACTGAGCCGATTCCCCAGACCTGTGTTTTTATTTTTGGTGTGCTTCATTGGTTTCTTTTCTTTCTTCTTATTTATTTTTTTAAAACCTTCATTGGATAATTGGAATTTTCTTCAAATTTCTTCTGTATTTCTTTCTAGCAGGTTTGGATAGTGTATATTCTGTCACCCATTCCCTTGATGGCTAGTTAACACCTGTGCCTAATAAAGTTTAGTATTGTTAGTGTATCTCTCTATCCCTTACCAATTAGGGTAAGAATTTTAAAATATTTAAAATACTATGGCATCAGTCATTTCTGAATCAGCTTGGTGCATGGTATTGTTTGGAAGTTCTTCATAGTTTCTATATATACATAATTGTTAGCTCTGTATGGGAAAGGTGGGGGAAATATGGATGTTTAATATTTACAAATATCTATAGTTTTCTTCCCTCTTCCCCCCTCCCCCCAATGTGATCATCTCAAGCTTGCTGCATTCAGTTACCAAATTTGGGACATCTGATTCAAGCAACATTTAAAAATTCTTTCTCTGCTGACAGATGAGGGCAGATTGGCATTAGCATGTTAGGGCAGGGAGTTGTCAGAAACACAGATTTGCTCACTGCCTGTCAGTTTTCCCTGCATCCTAAGGTTCTTCCTTAGGACCCCTATATATTTAATCTGAGGAAGTGAAATGAAAAGGATAAGACAAGCAATATAAGAGACTCACAGTAGGTGGAGGGTGGGGCATGGTGATAAAGGCAGATGAAAGCATTTGATGGTATGGAGATGTCCGTTTGCATCTTGAACTTAGCTTGGGTTGGTGATACATCACTTCCAAATTCTGCTTTCAAAACGCCCTGTGGTTGCTGGAGGCTGTTGTGTAGGTACAGCTTTCTAGTGGATACAATGGGCAAGAAAAACTCTCTGATTTATGCATGGGAGCTGTTCCTTCTCAGCAGTTGCCATAGCCCGGTCATTGGCACATTATTTAAAAAAAAAAAAAATACTCATATGAGTCTGTATTCATGTCTATATTGCATACATAAATTCATAATAAAAACTTGTATTACAAAGGCTACAACTAGAAAATCATATCTAACATTGAACAATGATTGAGGTTAGGAAATATTGGTTCTTCGAGCTCTGAGAAAAAAATGTTTTGTGTTTTTAAATGTTGATTTTCAGCTAATGCACATTTTCCAGGGCCAGTAAGATGATTCAGTGGGTAAAGTGAATAAAGTGTGACATAAGCTTATGACCAGAGTTTGCTATCTGAGGCCCTACAAGGTAGAAGGAGGAACTGAGTCCCATAAGCTCTCCTGTAGTCTGCAGTTGAACTGTAGCATACATTTGCACGTACACACACACACACACACACACAAAGTGTAATAAAATAAATTTTAGGTGTATTGTCTAGTGCTGTCTGTTTTTCTTTTTGATTTCTTGAGACAGGCTCTCACTGTAGAACCCAGGTTAGCCATGTCATCAATATCCTATATCAGCCTGCGTCTGGGACTACAGTATTTACCATCTCAACTGGCTTGTTTAGATTTCTCAATATTTGCTCCATCATCACAAAATAGAATCAATGACAATGTGCAGTTCCCTTTTTGAAATTATTTTTTATTATTTGTCAGATTGCTGTTCAAATAATTTGAGTTACCATAATCTGGGTGAAACTTAGAAAACCCCAAACAGCAGAATGTGGGTACACAGCCTCAAGACTGACAGTGTGAGCATCTCCCTCCAGCTCACACAGGGGATCAGTATCCTAAGGTGAAGGTTTTAAATTTGACCTTTAAAATTCCCCTTTAAATGGGGAATTAACCATCCCAGCTAAAGAACTGTATCACACAAAAACCAATCTTCAAGTGACTAGCGTTATTAACTGAATCTCAACCCCATATGGTTTTGCCCAAATGAAGGTGAAGGGTCATATAAAAATTTTGCAACAGTGGAAGGGTTCCAAATATATAGCAAGTATAAATTAAAAACAAATAATCTAAGGTGTGTCTGGCAGCACTCACCTGCGTTGCATTGTGGAACATTGTGCAGCTTTGGTTTTGAAGACACAGTTATACTTTGTGTACCTTCATACCACATGACTCCAACAAATGCTGTCCCAAACACCCCAGCTTAGATTCAAGACTGTCGTATCTTGTGAATTGTTGTTTTTAACCTACATACAAAGTTTTCTACTCTTATAGGAAAAGCATTGATGATTATAAAAATAACACTAATCAACTCTAAAAATATTCAAGGTATATCTCCCTAATATCAAACATTGATCCAATATTCTTTATATGAGATAAACAAGCACATTCATTAGTATGCAAATTTGCTTTAACCTTTTTCCACTTGTGTGTGCACATGCATGTGGAGGCTTGAGGATGATGATGTCGGGAATCCTCCATCTTTCTACCTTATTCATTGAGGCAGTGTCTGTCCATCAAACCTAGAACTCACCAGTATAGCTGGTCTCTCCAGCCAGCTTGCTCTGAGGGTACCTTTCTCTGACTTCTGAGGCTGTAATTATAGGCAGGCTGTCATGCCCACCTGGCATTTACATGGGTTCTGGATCCAAACTCTTCTCCTCCCATGTAACACAAGGACTTTAACCATTGAGCCATCTCCTTAGTCCCTTCATCTTTAATAAATGAGAAAATTAAATGTGTACCAGACACGTCTTAAATTTTCTTTATGATCTGCTATTAATGAATTTTGTACTTATTATATGTACATGGGTTTTATGACCATTTCTTTGGCAAAGGGGATTGTGAATTGAAAATGTGTAGACACCTGTGCTCGGGTGTTACCAGGTCTTACAGCGACAGGGCTCTGGTTAAGTAGAGAAGCTGTGTTTTCTTCAGTCACAGCTAGGTAGGAAAGGATGAGGGAGAATGCTCTCAGAATTGAGTGATGGGGATTCTTAGACCATGTTTATTCTTACCTGGTGGGAAGAATGAACTGGACCTTCCCCTAGAGAAGAGTGAGTCTTGGAAGCCAAGAGTTTGGGCTTCCAGATTTAAGTACCTCTACACTTTTGAACACATGCTTGACCGTTTTTGAACAGTACCTTGGAGAATGAGTTTCTTTATATTGAGAGAACTTATAATAGTTGCCTTTATGAAGATAATTGTTACTTATTCTAATTCTCTTTACACCAGTTTTTTTTTTTTTTTTTTTTTTTTTTTTTTTTTTTTTTTAACTTTCTGTATGGTTTTATGGGTTTTCTGTAGGGCAATCGGGCACTTACTGACCCTTTTTTTTTTTTTTTAGACAGGGTTTTTCCTGTATAGCCTTGGCTGTCCTGGAACTCACTCGGTAGACCAGGCTGGCCTCGAACTCAGAAATCCGCCTGCCTCTGCCTCCCAAGTGCTGGGATTAAAGGCGTGCGCCACCACCGCCCAGCCTGACCCATTTTTTTAACATCTGATTTTTGGTCTCCAATTTTAAAAATTGCTCTTAGAGGGTCTGGAGAGATGGCTCAGTGGTTAAGAGCACTGACTGTTCTTCTAGAGGTCCTGAGTTCAATTTCCAGCAACCACATGGTGGCTCACAACCTTCTTTATTGGGATCCGATGCCCTCTTCTGGTGTATCTGAAGACAGCGACAGTGTACTCACATATAATAAAAAAATAAATAAATCTTTAAAAAAGAATTGTTCTTAGAGGTGCTGGCTTGAGTTTTAAATTTTTTTAAAAAAAAATCTAAGTTTTGCATTAGATAAAGTTTTGTGTTGCATTTTGCTTGGGATTAGAACATAATTTCCAACCATTTCTGCAATGGTCCTATGCACGCCTCTGCCATTTTGTTCCATGTATTTGTGCAAAAGGGCCTCTTTTAATTCTAATTTCTACATGTGACTGAAAAACCTGTGGTGCTTGTCTTTCTGCATGTGACTTATTTTATATAACAGTGATCTCTGGTCCCATGCATTTTCCTGAAGGTTATGTAGTTTTTTTCTGTCCGTTATTATACTTTACTTTTTACATATTAATTCAGATATTGCTCTGTGAAGGCTCTTACTGCCTTTCAGAATCTAATTTAAAAAAAAAAAAAAAAAACTTGTGTACATTTAAACTCTTTACAGACCTTAAACAACTCAAACAAGACGCTTTCTGAAGGGGAAGAACAGCAGGTTCTCGTATCTAGAACTTTCTGAAGTAGCTCCTTACTGTAGTTTCTTCTCAGATTTTTGTGGCTCTTAACTTTGCTTCAGAGTAGCTTCAGAGCGCTGTGGGTTTAGTTAAGTATGTAAAATGAGTTTTATCCAGTAAATAAGGAATATGAATCTGGTGTACAATTTTCTGGGTTACAGTCTTACTAGCTCCTAGTTATGTTTTTATAATGTTGCAAGATGAATTTTCATCCTCTAATAGCTTAAATAATATCAACAAAGTTTTTTACTTCTTTTGTACTATACCGTATTCTAATAGTACTGATTTTTGATATGACTAATGTAAATGTTTATTGATAGATGAGAAACTAAATGGAGTTGAAACAATTGAAAATAAAGTTGAGATTGTGCTTAGAAAAGTTAGAAAGTGTTTTATACCTTCACTTTTTTAATATATATGATCTATTTATTATATGCAGTGTTCTGTCTACACGCCAGTAGAGGGTGCCAAGATCCTTTATAGATGGTTGTGAGCCATGTGGTTGCTGGGAATTGAACTCAGGACCTCTGGAAGCTCAGTCAGAGAGTTCAACCTTTGAGCCATCTCTCCAGTCCATACCTTTTCTTTTTAAAGTAATAGTCTAAGTCTTTCTTCATATAACATATCTTGATTGTATCCACAGGCCTTCCCATACTATGTCTATTCATCTTCCTGTCCCTTCCTATTCATCTTCCCCATTTCCTTTGCTCCACCTTAGTTTTTAAGGCAGACTCCTTCAGTGACTGTGGAACTCCCTCATTTGTCTAGGCTGGCAGGCCACTGAGCTCCAAGCATCGGCATCCTTCCTTCTCTGCGCCCTCTTCACCCCCCACTCCCGCCCAGCTCTAGAATTATGGATACTCGCTGATGTGCCTGACTGTTGCCTGTTGTTACATGGCAAGTGCTTGACCCATAATAGCTGAGATTTTTATGCTTCTTTATTTGTGTTAATTTGAAATGATGTTATAATCAAAAGAAATTAACTTGTTTTTCACAAACATTTGTACTAGGTTTTACAATTTCTGATTTATGTGAAGTCTCAGTGGAATATACAGAAGTTAATTATTTTGATGTCTAATATTCTTATGACTATGATAACTGTCTTATTTAAATATAAGAACTTTGTTCTTTAATTATAATATTTGTGTTTCTAAATTCCTTTCTTACCAAATGTGAGTGCTTGTTGATTTGGTCCTGTGTGTGGGGGGGGGGGGGGGCGTGTATGCGTGTGCACACGCACGTGCGCGCTAAAGGAGGTCAGAGAATAGCATCTAGTGCCAATCATGAGGCCTGGAACACCTTTTTGAGACAGGGTTTTTCATTGGTCTAGAGCTAGCAAGGTTAGACTAGGATGGCTGGCTACCTAGCCTCCAGGAATCCATTTGTGTCTGCTTCCTCAGACCTGGGATTCCAAGCCTAGCTTTTTTAAAAATATGGATTATGGTGATTCAACTCAGGTCTTTATACTTGCAGGATAATACTTTTACATACTGAGCTATCTGTCCTACTATGTTGGGTTGTGTCTTAAACAATAATTGTCTTTCTTTGAAAGGAATGCTTTAGAATATAGGTGCTACAGTTATAGTTTATCACATAACTATAATAAATCATCTACTAATAAAACTCAGGGGAGGGGCTGAGGAAATGATTCAGTGTGTAAAGTGAGTTTGGATACCCGGCACTACTTACTGCCTGGCATGGCTGTTAGGTACCTGTAACTCACCACTAGGATGCTGAAATAAGGTATGTCCACGGACATTTAAATGTAAAAAGTGCGTGTCTGTATGATGTCTGTGTGTCTAGGTCCTGTGCCACATATGTATGCAGGTCAAAGCACAGCTTTGCAGAGTCAGTTCTTTCTCTCCTTTTTGAGGGGATCAAACTCAAGTTGACAAGTTTGGCAGCAAGCACCTTTACCCAGTGAGCCATGTCACTAACCCTCCAATGACATTTTATAAATGATCGGCCATGCTGGTTTGTCAGACTCTGGGGGGCATCAGAAAAGCTCATAATTTTTCACGTTGAGTACTAATTATTTAACAACATCCTACAAATAATGTTTTCTGGGGTTTTTTCCCCCAAACCCTCTTGGTGTGTCTAGAGAAGCTAGAAAGAATGTATTTTTCCTTTAAAACTTTGTCCTTCCCATTATGAAGTCACGCATAGGTCATTTCTCTGCTCCTGCAGTCTGTCATCTTTGTGGGAGTACACTAGAATATTATAATCCCACTTTGCAGATAAGCTATTATTTTATGCTGTGTAGTCTTTGATGTATATCTGTTATGCTGTTTTGGAATCTCTTTTATTGAATTTTTATTTGGAGGGGAAAATATTGCTTAATAGTCTCTCAAGTTGGAGAAATGTTAATAATGTGTGCCCTGAGTCGTATGACCTTCCCTGTGCATGTTTTCAGGGCTGAATAACCTTGCGTGCCATCTTTCACAATTAACCTTCTATTTCAGGCCTTGAATTTGCTTTGTTTTCGTCAGCTTCCATGTGTGTGCACACATCCTAATACCCAAGAAAGCTGTGAACCAGAGGTAATAGACATGTAGCTGTTCACTTTTGTGTACATTGCTTTCTTTGCAAAGCACTTAGCCTTTGGATGTCATGAGTCAACTTCTAAACTTAATGCCATTTTCTTCTCAGATCCCAGAAGAATCCCTAGTGATGAAGCTGAGTCTCAACAAAGTCGTTAATGGCTGTCGTCTAGGAACAATTCAACACCTGGGCAAAGCAGGGGACTGCACAGTGGACATTCCAGGCTGCCTTCTGTACACCAGGACTGGCTCTGCCCCACACCTGACACATCAGACACTGCAGAATATCCATGGGGTCCCAGCCATGGCCCAGCTCACACTGTCATCCCTGTGAGTGCCGAACCTAGTCGTTCAGGTATCCAGCTTAGGCTGCAGCGCACAGAGAGGTTTCTTTTTTCTCATGTGCATCTGTAGGTTAAAAATGAAATCAGAAAAAGTATTAAATATTCTACAACCTTTGGTCCTAACCTGGAACCAAAGGCAAGACCTGTATGTTAGCAGTGCCTTACATTTCCTTCCAAGTTTTAGGCCCTTCCCGTTGCTCCTCACACATAAGAGCATGCGGTGTTCAGAGGTCCCTCAGCCCTCTGTACACACAGTACAGAGGTACAACTTTCTGAGATGCGATAGACTCAAAGCATTTTAAGTACAAACTAACTTTATATTTAGTTGAAGATTTTGCTGTATGACCAAGTAACTGAGATATTGTGTTGATAGTAATTTTAAAGGGGCAAGAAAGGGGAAGGAAACCAATGTTCAGAGCAGTTGGTTTTTGTCAGCTTTTCTTCTCATGCACCACTGGCAAATTATATACCTTCATTTTCACTAATGAACCTAGACCTGCCGGTCGAACATCTTGAACGGTGACGTGCTTTGCTGTTGAAGATGGCATTTACTGTCACGTGGCTTATTTGGGTGAGGAGAAGAGGGCTTCGGGTGCTATACAGAGATGCTAAAGAATGATGCCTTGCTGTGCCATGCATTTTCCTGTTTTTCTTACAGAGCAGAACATCATGAAGTCTTGGCAGAGTATAAGAAAGGAGTTGGAAGCTTTATAGGTAAAGACTATTTAAATTACATGCATGTGTGATTTGTGTTGTGTTAATTTGGATTTTGGAGGTCCCACTGACTTACTGTTATTCTCTCATATATTTATTTCTCCTCTTTCACCACCACTCTTTCCTCCCCTCCTCTCCTTTCTCTTCTTATTTCTCTTCCCCCTTTTCTTTGGGGCATCTAAGAAAGAAGCATTGGGGAAGTGAAGGTTTATTGGGAAACATGACCCTGGCTGCTTTGCACGTCAAAGTTGCATAATACATCCTGACAAACCCCAGGGTCTACAACCTTCTCTGGATGCATAGGACTACAGTAAACAGGTGTGGGGCCACCGCTGCACACTGAGTAAGACCAGAGCACAGGCCATGGGTTGTACACACTCCTCAGCTGTCTCCTCATGCAGGAGCCTCATTCATAAAGAAGAGGGGATGAAGAGCTCATATGTGTTCCAGAAAGAGGACTCCATGTGCAGATGCTGCATGCCCATTTCATGAGAGGAAAACCTCAGTGGTAGCTGCTACAGAACCAGGTCTTCCATGGACCACTTTCTCTCAGTTTCCTCCCCACGTCCCAGCACGTGGGCCTCGTTAAGTAAATTACTCCTGAATCCACAATCATCCCTCATGATACCTCACTGGTTCAGAAAAGGAGACTATGGAATCTCAGTACCTTAAGTTGAGAGCAGTTTTAATCACCAGCTTTAAAATCTACAAGCTATTCATTAAGTGCCCATGGCTAGCATGTGCTTTCCAAAGATAATCGTAATAACTGAAACTTAGCAAATAAGGTAGAACACTGCAAAGGCATTAACATTTTTAACACTTAACATTTTTAATTTGTTTTTGTGGATTTTTTAATCCTATAGGAACTGTAGGGTGTGATATTAAATTTATATATGAATTACTGATCAGTTTTTAAATATTTATTTTATGTGTCTGAATGTTTTGTCTGCGTGTATATGTGTATACCATGTGCATGCCCAGTGCCCATAGAAGTCAGAATCAGGTGTTAGACTACTGCTACTGTGTGCTGGCCCTGAGGAAAAGGGCCAAGTGATGTTGCTTCTTAATCGATGCTAAGTTTTCAGTTCCTGCTAACCGGCATAGGTTGTCCCAGGAGAGCAGTGGTTCTCAGCCTTCCTAATGCTGCAATCCTCTATCCTTTAGTCCCTCATGTTGTGGGGACCCCTACCCATAAAGTTACTTCATTTTTATTTTATAACTGTAATTTTGCTACTGTTATGAATCATAATGTAAAGATATGATATGCAGGATATCTAATAAGTAACCCTGTGAAAGGGTCATTTGACCCTCAAAGGGGTCACCACCCATAGGTTGAGAACCACTGCTTTAGTGTTTCTGGTGTGTTATTAATCACAGCTTCCTCTTCAGCTCCAGCTGACCAGAACCACAGATTCTCAATTCAAAATATTCTAACAATGGCCCTGATAGTGTCTTCTGGGGACTCTGAAATGTCACAAACCAGGCCTCCACTGTCTGCATATGTCTCAGCATTATCTTCTACAGTCTCACAGCAGCTGAATAAAGTCCAAACTTTCTAGCTCCGAGTTCCAAAATTTCCACAATGCTCCCCAAAACAACATGGTCAGGTCTGTCACAGCAATATCATCTGAACCTGTTACCGATTTCCCAATTTCTTAGGGGTTCTATTGCTTTAATAAAGGTGGTTACCAAAGCTGCTTGGGGTGGAAGGCTTTATTTAAAGACTTATTGTGTATCCTGACAAAAACTGAAGCAGAGCCTCCCACCCCCACCCCCCACCCCCAGGAACACTGCTTATTGGCTTGTTCCCTGTGACCTGCTCATCTTGTTTTTGTGTAGAACCCAGGACCATCTGCCCAGGAGTGGCACTGCCACGGTGAGCTGGGCCCTCCATCATCGGGCATTAATCAAGAAAATGCTCGACAGATTTGTCTCTAGGCCAGTTTCATGGAAGCAGTTTCTCAGTTGAATTTCCTTTTCTCAGCTATGTCTAGGTTTGTGTCATGTCAACACAGGGTGAATCTTACATTAATTCTTTTAGGTTGGAAGGTCACAAATCATATTGTTTCTTTTCACGGGCCTTCTATAAAGCCAGGATCAGGAACCAGCTGTTAGCTGAGATCAGAGTTGCTTTATCTACAAGCACATGCTAGGAGGCTTTTCCCTATAGCACTTTGAACAGTTCTTTCTGTGTCTATACAGGCATGCCAGAATCGCTCTTCTATTGTTCCCTGCACGATCCAGTCAGCCCCGGCCCAGCTGGTTATGTAACAAATAAGGTGTGTTCTCAGGAGGACCCTCAAGACTGCAGTCTTGCCCTGGGTCGTCCAGTTATGGTGACCCTCAAATGCATCCCCAAGACTGGGTTGATTCCTTGATGCACTCTGTTTATGTTGATGATTTTGACAGAAGGTTAGATTCATAAGATTTAGGAGGGCTTCTTGAAAATGTGCTAAGTTCGGGGACAGATCCTCAGCATGTTAGTGTTGTTGGAGAAGTGTAGAAGGAGGAGGAAGGTCAAGTGCCTGCCAGACGGGAACGTCTGAGATGAGAGTGAGCACAGCCTTTGGATACAGGCGCTTGTGTGCAGCCTTAACACTGGGAAGCGCAGGAGAGCTTCTCAGGAGTCAGCACAGATGTGTTGACACGGAATGGAAGCTCAGTCAATATTGCCGCTTCTAGGTCTCTAGCCAGAGTTTGCAGGGAGTAAAGAGTGGTGGGAGTAGCTTCCTAAGTTTCACTGAGTGGCAGCTCTGTTGGCACCACCCCTTACCGCGGCATGGGCAGGGTTCAGTGTACACCATTGCCTTACAAGAACAGTCATTCCCTGCACACAGTGGCAGATTACAATTTGGATTGTTTGTTTCTGAAACAGGCTTTCTCTGTTGCCCTGGCTGTCCTGGAACTCACTCTGTAGAGTAGTCTGGCCACAAACTCACAGAGATTCTCCTGCCTCTGCCTCCTCCTCAGTGCTGGAATTAAAGGTGTGTGCCACCACCACCCAGCATAAATACTGTTTTCAATTGTGCTTCTCACTTAGGATTTTTATTTTTAATTATAATTTTTAAAAATAGTTTTACTATTCATATAAATACAAATCACTGTAAGAAGTTAGTGGAGGGAACAGTGAACTCTGTCTAGGAAATCTGAGTTGAACACAGTAGAGCAGGTAACGATTAAACCCAGGACTCAGTTCATTTGGACTAGAGTCCAAATCTAAACCATCCTAAACCATGTCTAGGGTTTTGGAGTGACACATCTCTCCAGTTGTTAGGAATTGATGTGCACCCTGGTGTTCCATACTTTTTAGTTTCATGTTATTCTTGTTAATTCCTCATCTCTTGCTCTACGGCAGTCTGTGTCTGTGTGGGGTTTCGGAGGTCGAGTAGAAATGACTGTTTCCAAGTTCATGGCAATTCAGGAGGCCCTGCAGCCAGATTGGTTCCAGTGCCTCTCGGATGGAGAGGCATCTTGTGCAGAAGCAACGTCCATAAAAAGGGCCCGGAAGTCTGTGGACCGGTCCCTTCTGTTCCTGGACAGCTGTTTGCGGCTACAGGAAGAGTCTGAGGTGAGACTGCCGGAGAGCTGTGGAAGCGCTCGCTCCCCTCCCCTCTGCGCGGGAGGCACCTTAGCTGTTCCCACCTACTTCTCTCCTCCTCATGTTTGTCTCTGATGTACATGATCCTGTTTCCTTTGCTGAAGCCCAGGAAACTGGCTTCTCTGGGATGCCATCTTAGGCTCTTTTGTCCCCAAGCTACCTTCCCTGAGTTATTTTTACTTTTAAGACTTTTCTTTTTATTTTATATATGTGAGTACACTGTCATTGTCCTCAGACCCACCAGAAGAGGGCATCAGATCCCATTACAGATGGTTGGGAGCCACCATGTGGTTGCTGAGAATTGAACTCAAAATGTCTGGAAGAGCAATCAGTGATCTGAACCGCTGAGCCATCTCTCCAGCACCGCCTTCCCTTAGTTTTAATTAGTTGGTGAACAATTTTGGAAATGTATGTATGTATTTTTACTTACCTTCAGAGTTAGAACTGCCTGCATACTGGGCTAAATTAAGTTGTGGCTATAGAATGTCCACCAAGCTCTGAACTTTTGGTCTTGTCTCCTCAAGTCTACTCATACTTTACCTCAGCTTACAGCATTCACCAGATCCTATAGCCTAGGAACATAAACTTTTTAAGACTTGCTGACCACGTGCCTTTTCAACTGTATATTCCTCCCTGACTCCATCTCTTTAACTGTACCTTGAATCTGCCTCTTTCCACTTCCTATTGTACCCAGTCTCTCCTGTCAGTGGTTACCTTCAAGCCGCTTTAGCTTCCTTCATCCATTCTCAGCTCTGCTTTCCAAGAGATCACTGGAAAGCACAGGCATGAGCCCACTGCGTGCCTTCCTGGAGAATTCAGTGATCTTCACTTCAGCTCTCACGGTCTGCTACACCTGGCATGCTCAGCGTGGACTGCCTTTTCCACGCTGGGCAGTCCGGCCTTTCTGAATTGTTTTCAGCTCTCTAAAGCATTTTGGGCCACCTAAAGCCAGGTACTATTTCCTCTCTTACTTCTATTAGGATCATTTTACTTACTATCAATTTGTGAAACTGTCCTGACACTTCCAGAAGTCCCAGTCATCCTTGGCTACTCTTAATTCATATGTGCTATCCTATGGCCCCCATACTGCTCTGCACTGACTTCTTTATGCATTTGCTTTTAAGCTGTGGTGTCCATAAGCTCCGGGTTTTGTTGCTGTTTTGTGTCTTTATTAGATAGCCGAGTGTCTGACATAGTAAGCCAGGAGTGAAGGGTATGAAGTGATGAAGTTGTGAGGTAAGGCGCTGGTGAAGGATTCGTTCCTTAGTGGAGAGCAGAGGAGGCGAGGAAGCTAAGGTAGTGATCAGACTTGGTGGCTCATTCCTGTAGTGCTACCACTCAGGCACATGGGATACTGAGGCAGAAGGATCATGAATTCAAGGCCAGCTTAGGCTATCTAGAGACACCTTGTCTGGAAAAAGACTAATGGTGATCAGTGGGACAAAATATGAACATTAGCAATAAAATATAATTTGGCTAGTAAGCTCAATTCGGGGAAACTTCACTACTCTTCTGAACAGAATTCTTTTTTTGCAGAGGAGTCCAGCATGGTTACTTTGCTATGGATCTGGGTGGTTGGTATTGGCTTACTAACCAGGTTTTGTCATATTTGTAATATTTGTTAAAGAAAACAGGAGAAAGGGATGTGACAAAGATGATTAGAAAGTCCAAGTCAGGTGAGTCTTGACTACAAGCCTAGTAGTCCTCATCTAAGTTCTAGCAGTCGGCCTTATCATTTGTTACTGTGCGTGTTAGTCAAATGTTGGGCCTTTCTGTATCTCTACTACCTTGATATAACTAATAGTGCCTCCTTTCTTAAGGGTAGTCCTGTGATGGGCAGGTCTACTTCAGGCTGTGATTGATAGTCCTGGGAGAGGCGGGCCTATGCAGTTGTCTACTTTGTGCATCTGGGACACTTCTTCCTCTTTAGTTACTGAATCTTAGTCTTTTGTTGTTGTTTTTTGTTTTGTTTTGTTTTTTTTGCTTTTTGTTTTTGTTTTGTTTTGTTTTTAGACAAGGTTTCTCTGTAGCCCTGACTGTCCTTGAACTTGCTCTGACTACTAGGCTGGTCTCAAACTCAGAGATCTGCCTGCCTCCTGAGTGCTGGGATTAAAGGCTTGATCCACTACTGCTCAGCTGTGGATCTTGTTTTTGATACTGTTCAGTACTAAAGCTCTCCAACATTCTGGTCATTTTTTTTCCACAGATAATTCCTAGGTTGAGGATAGTAAGTGGTGTCTTCCGGGGTGGTGGAACCATGCCAATGCTACAGGAAGAGAGTGGTGTGTTGGCCATGTATGCTGTGGACTCAAGAGAAGGACGTGATGTTGTCCTGCTCAGCATCTACTGAAGTAGTGTGGGCACTCTGACTTGTATCACACATATCTATAACTTGCTGTTTGAGTAGTTGCTAAAAGTTACCATTTGTATGTCCCAGTGATGAGTACTCCAAACAGAATAACCATCACATCCTTCACTGTTCTGGAGTTATTTCCTGTCTTTGCTTTTGGCACCAACAGTAGTGTTGATCCCACCCCTGTCCTGTTGTCAGATGTTGCCTTTCCTCTTCATCACACCAGCACTGCCTTAGTCCAGGTCCTGTCATCCTTACCAAGATTAGGAAAGCTGTCTGTACCCTATCCTTAACCATAATTATCCCTAAATTACTCTACACTAAGCAAGACAAATGGTCTGCTTGTCCCTGTGTTTACCTTAAGGAGCCCCCTTACAGCACCCCAGATTCCTTCCCCATAGAGCCACGTGTGATTTGTGTGTCTCCTGCAAGGCTTGTCTTTACAGTCACCTGTGTATGTTTAGTTCATAGACAGGCGTGTCTGCAGTACATTAGTGTAATCATCTACATGACTGATGTAATCGTCATGTGTTCTGCATTAGTGCTTGTATTATTTGTAGTTCTCCTTTGTTCTTGTTAAAACAGCTGCTTAGGAAGCTGTACTGTTCTTACTGTAATCTCTCAATTAGGTTTTTCATTATTCTATACATCTTTGTAAACACACCTTGATACATATGAATCAGTATATTTATAAGAGAGCTTGTTAGTGAAATTTTATGACTCAAAGATAAAGTTTGGCATTTTGATAAACACTGCCTATTTGCCCCCATTGTGTGGTTTCTCCGTTGCTGTGACAAAGCATCACTAAGGCACCTTACAAAAGAAAGTGTCTAATTGGCCTTCCTGTTTCAGAGTTCCGTGGTGGCGTGGTGGCAAGAACAGCTAAGAACGCACATCTTGATGTGCAAACAAGAGGCAGTGAGAACACACTGGGGATGCCATGGGCTTTCGAAACTTTAAACCCACTCCCAGTGACAACACTTCCTCCAACAAGGCCACACTTCCATCCTTTCCCAAACAGCCACTAAGTGTGAACCAAGTATTCAAATGCCTGAGAGTTACGGGGGACAGCTCATTCAAACCACCAACACCTCCTAAGAGCTGAAATAATTTTTGCCCTGGTTCTCTGGGTATAGACATGCTATTCCCCACACTTTGACTCACTGTGTTGTCTCTGTTTGCTACTGAGGTGAGGATCTCATTGTCCCGCCTGTGTTTCATATCCACTCAGTGCACTCAGTGGCTCTGTGCATTCAGAGCGCCCGTATTTATTTTTCAGTTTCACTCTTTTAGGTTCTGTATATTTCTTGGGGGGATAACTTTTTTTTTTTTTCAAGAAGTTTCTGGAGACTTTTCTGTTATATTAGCTGTTCTTCCAAAGAATCAGTTCTTTGCCTATGTTATGGTATGTTTCGTGCCGTAACCTTGAGAAAGTCTGAGGTCTTCTGTTTGTGCGGGTCAGCCATTTTCCATGAACCTTTGGCTTGCCTAGGAAGGCCCTCCTTATAGACACGCAATAAAAAGTAAAAAATCCAATTGTCTCTAATGTTTGTATGACTAATTTTTATGTTTAGATACTTTGGTTCTTTGAAGATGGGGGCAGGAATCTTTTTTTTTTTTTTTTTTTTTTTTCAAAATGTATAGTCCAATTGTCATAGTTGAACTGCCTCTTAAGTTCCCAGTGTTACCTGTGGTGGAGAGATATGGAGGCCTGGTGAGTCCTTTAAACTAAAGGTCTTCTTTTGTATCTTCTCAGAGAGTATTTAGTTTAAGGGCAGACATAGAACATGTTGTTTTTACAATATATTCTTTAGAGCCTTAACAGATCCTTGGGTGCACCATCCCCCATTTCTTCTGTAGCACCTTCAGTGAGCTCTTTCTGTCCATTGGACTTCCATACAAAGCTCATGCAAACAGAAAGTCTCAGGTTCTTGCAATGGTTAAAAGCATTCAATTCTTTCTTCTCTCAGGTCCTTCAGAAAAGTATGATCATTGGAGTGATTGAAGGTGGAGATGTAATGGAAGAGAGGTTGAGGTCGGCACGAGAGACAGCCAAGCGACCTGTTGGGGGCTTCCTGCTGGATGGCTTTCAAGGGAATCCAGCAGTCACAGAAACCAGACTGCACTTGCTGTCATCAGTCACTGCAGAGCTGCCAGAGGACAAACCAAGGCCAGTGCTGGGTTGGGATGCAGCCAGCCTCGTGGGAGGTGGGCAGAGGTGCTGGTGACAGTGTGATGCGGGTCCTTTCCATGTCTTGATTATGTCCTTCCTGTCTTAATTCTTGGCCAGCTAGGAAATTTCCATCGAGGCTGCTACCCTGGTTTCAGAATGTAGAGGGGGATAATTGGCATGGATTAGTTTATTTGATCCTCATAACTGAGAGCAAATGTTACCCTTTGTTCTCTCATCCTTGAGCCAAATACAGATACTGCTTTTTACTCATGATAACATGGTGCCTGGAGACAAAAGAAAAGTCATGTTTCATTCTAGTATAAATCAAGGCATGTGCGTGTCCGAGGTGCCTATTTTATGCTCTGTTAATAAGAACCTTCAACAAGTCTGCTTTTGTGACAGTGAGTGGTGTTGCTTTGTTTTGTTTGTTCATTTAATTGGTGTGACTAGTGGGGTTGGTTCTTTTGTGTACGTATATCTTAAGAGTACTGCAATGGTAACAAGAAATGATCCCTAAATTCTGGATTTCAGAGCAACTGTTGTCAACACCAGTACCTAAGGTTTCTTTTCTTAATATATTTATATTTCTGTGGAGTCTTGTATATTTCAAGCTGGCCTCAAACTTGCTATGGATCCTCCAGCGTCTGCCTCTTGAGAGCTGAGATTACAGGTATGTGCCATTGCTCCTGGTCTGTACAGTGCTGGGAATGGAGCCCACAGCTTTGTGCATCCTAGGCCAGCCAGGCACAAAAAGAGCGACTGTGTGATGCCACCCTTGTGGAACCTGAAATCCATCTCCTTGAAGGCTGGGAAGAGCAAGGAGGTGGGCAAGATGTTGGTCAAAGAATGATAATTGTAGTCAGAAGGAGGAGGATGCTCAGTGGGCTTCTTGTGCAGTCTGATGGCAGGTTCGTGAGGATGATGTTGTATTGAAAACTGAACAGAATGGGAGTTAAGTGTTGCCACCAGGAAAATGGTGATTGTGTGAGATAGCTCATTTGTTATTTGGCTACATTTACCCCTTCATAGTGTACACAATCTCCAAAAGACATTGTTTATGAAAAATAAATATAATTGTATATGTCAAAAAAGATTTTCAGTCTTTTATCCTTAATATGAATATTCTTGCCTTTTTACCTGTGATACATTGAGAAACTTGGCTCTGAGATGCTACTTTTCAAGGGCTATTATTCGACAGGACATGTGAAATCTTACTACTTTTTGAAAGTCAGATATAATTACATGCAGTGAAGTACATGTATCTTAGTGATGGCTTAGAGAATCACTCTTGTGCACACTGAGTGTGAAGATCCCCTAGAAACAGGGTCTTGCAGCCATCCTATCAGCCTTACACACACACACACACACACACACACACACACACACACACACACACACGTGTAAGTTTGTATGTAATCCCTCTGCTGTGCCCATTCACTGTGCTACAGATGAACAAATCGGCATGAGCTTTTCTCGTCATTTTCTGGACTTTCTTGTGCTAAGTGTTCACAGATGTCTCTTTCCGAATTTGAAAGCCGGGATTGTTTTTCTCTAAGTGTGTAGAGATGCCAGCTTCAGTTGGAGTGGAGTTCTAAAACCTCACAGGAATTGAAGGAGGCTGTAGTCAGGAAAGCTGGCATACATTTAAGGGTTCCGCTTGTTTAATATTACATAAGTCCTCTTTTTAAAAAACTCCTTTAAAGAATCAAAAAGTATGAAAGCTTTTCTCCTCTAATTCATAAAAAGGGCTGTGGGTAGAAAAACAAACACTGAAATAAATAGTTGCTGCCAGGCAGTCCTGATGATGTCCCTCTCCGTGTCTTGTTTTCATGGCAAAACCTGCTGGAAAGTTATTACTGCTCCCAGATGCCTTAGCCCTCGCCTCGTCGGGCGGACACCATTTCATTTCCTAGAGCAGACTTCTCATTAACAAAGAAAATATGAAGAAAGCCAGCTAGAGTCTTGGATCCTAGAGTCAGTGCTGAACTTCTCAGAGCAAGATGAACTATTAAATGAGTCTGCAAACAGTAAAGGGGCATAATTGATGGTGAAATGAGCCAATTGTATTCTTCTAAAACCATCTGTGCAGCATTTAGATGGTTGTAAAGTGTGGAGTCTGTGACCATGGAGGTGGATCAAAGGTGGGAATGGAAACTACTAGAAGTGATACCGTTTGCTTTTTACCTGCCCCTCAGGACCAGCCTGTGGAGATCTTTATCGTTGCTCTGTTTTGAAGTGAGACAGTGAGAATCAGGATGTAAAGCGACTGCCCAAAGCAACACAGCCGCTCAGTAACCGGTCTGGGTGTCAGGCTCATGTCCCTTTCCTTCAAGCCCCGAGCCCTGCCTCACATCGAGGCCCACGCTTCCCCACTGAGCTTGCTTGCTGTTGTTTGTGAGGTTGTTTTTAATGTCCCGTTGACTTGAAAGCATCCTCTGCTTTCATCCTGGCCACTGCCTCATGTCGATGTTCCCCTTGTCTTTACAGGCTCATCTGCGGTGTCAGTCGGCCAGACGAAGTTCTTGAGTGTATTGAAAGAGGAGTGGACTTGTTTGAGAGTTTTTTTCCATATCAAGTGACCGAGCGGGGCTGTGCCCTGACTTTCACCTTTGATTGCCGGCTGAATCCTGAGGAGACATGTGGGTCTTCTCCAGTTTACCTTTCTTTTCTCCCATTTCCTATGAATTTTCCCCCAAGTCACAAGACAGAAATGTGTACACATAGCACTGGCCTTTCATAAAGGTCAATCTTGAGTTCTTCTTTGTGATCCTGGGATGTTGGCACCTAGAGCAATACTGTATGTGTGGATCATCAGTATTAGGATGTGATTTTTATGGTGAACAAAAACAAGACCTCCTCTATTCACAGCCTGACAAAAAGAAAATTCAGAGTGAATTGTGATGAAAATCTAAGGAAAGGAACCCTTTGAACAGCTTAGTAAAGTCAGTTTGTTTTTACTCACAAAAGAGTTCTTGTCTCCTTTTTGCAAGCCCCATGCAATTAACTCACAGGGAGACTCACCGTTGGGGCCTTGTGTTGCCTTTTGCTTTTTTGGGTTGTTTTTTTCCATACTGAGATATAAAAGCTACTTTCTTCTGCTAATATTGCTTTGAAGCACTGCCATTTTCTTCTAATGTTTAGTTATTTCAAACTCAAGACAAGCAGTGTCAGATTCTGACACACAAATGGTAGAGGAAAGGGACCTGGGACACAGACCACGGGCCAGTTCCCTTGAAGCACGGCTCAGGGATGTGGACACTCTTCCTTTTCTTCTCTCACTTTCTTTACCACTCTTTAATCATGTCTGTGTGTACTAAAAAAAATCTGTGGAATGTCACCTAGTGAAGATTTCAGAGAAAATTCAGCTCTTCTAAGTGACGAGGATTTTCCAAAATGCCGGACTTCATTGTGTTTCATCTCAGCACACAGTTTGTGGGACAGTTCCACAGCACTTTGTACTCAGCACTGTGTCACTTACTAAAGTTACCCTTCTAGAACCATCTGCCCATCTGGAGTCCACACTGATTGCTGTCATTTCTTTCCTGGAGACCTCTATTTATTTTGCTGGTCTTCCTCATGCAGTTAAGGGAATGTTCCTTCATTAAGCTAGGAGCTTAAGGGCATAGTGTGGGTTCCTTGGACAGAGTCTCCACAGAAGACATAAATTAGTGTTCTACATTAATCTATTTGAAATATGGCCTATCATGAAGCCCAATTTATTTACATGTCTATTGTGATAAGTCATAGGGATAATCCCCTTGGGTTTTTTTTTAATCATTCTTTTATTGCAAGATTATATGCCATGTACTTGGATCTGTGATTACCTTAGACTTGGTTAGATTTCATCAGCTGTCTTGGTGGTGTAGATAATAGTCTTGGCCATCCAGGAATGTACAGCTATTTATCTTTTCTTAGGTGATTTCCTTAGGATAATTCTAAAAATGGAGTTATGGGGTTAAAAGGTCGTGAAATTATAACTAGAATAAAATTTTTCTAGTGTTCACTCCTTATCTGATTTTAATTCAAGACTTTTTATTGTTTTTTCTTCAGTATTGCAACAAAATGGAATCCAAGAAGAAATAAAATGCTTGGATCAAATAAAGAAAATTGAAGCAACTGGGTGCAACCAAGAGATGGCGTCATTTGAAATTAATCTGAAGGAGAAAAAGTAAGACATTTTTTTGAAGTTTAGATTTCGATTTCTGACTTTTTAATTTCAGTCTGTCTTAAGTTTATGTAACTGTTCTCTTTTCAGTTTATGACTTTGTAAAATATTTATAGTTGGACATTACTTAGGCCTTCTCAAATATGGTTCCAGAAAACCTTTTTTCCTCTTCGGATGCCTTTGGGTACTTCGTCTTGTCAGAACATTAAGCTATTTAACTATTGCTTTAGAAGAGCTGTCAGAAAGCAGCCACTCCATTTTTATTCTTAATACTTTTAATAGGGACAGAACAAAATAAGGATTGCAAAGTCAAAGATGGTGGAGCTTGTATGAAGAACTGAAGACCCCTTGACTATATACAGGTTATAAATCAGTTATCAATGAAGGATGAACTGAGGGGGCTGGGCGGGTACACCTCCAATCCCCAGCACTGAGCCAGAGGCGGGGAGATCTGTGAGGCTGAGATCAGCCTGATCTGTATAGCAAGTTCCAGACCAGCTGGAGGAAATCTTGTCTCAAAAACAAAACACAAAGAAGGACGAAGTGAGTTGCCTTGTAACTTTGCATTTGACCAAAAGTGGTGGCCATTGGCCCCAGAGCATGGTTTCTCTGTGCATACAATACTCAGTGGTGTGTTTGCTTTCTACAGGGAGATATTTTAGGGCTTCTGACTTATTCATGGCTGTCTGATGATGGTATAGACCTGAGAACTAGGGAAAGAATGTAAAACTCATACTTCTATTCACAGCCGATTGTTCCTTGATTGTGCATCTGAAATGGTAATTTCTATATCATTTAATATTTTTTGAAAGTTGACAAGACTACTCTTTCAAACAAATATTAAGTTAATATAAATGTTTACTACTGAACTAGCTTGTGAATTGTAGCTCTAATTGAAAATTGTAGTATGCTTACTCTTAGTGCTAGGTTGAACTTTGGGGGACAAATCCTAGTACTGTATTTGACTCTGTGACCTCAGAAAAGTCACATACCTTAGTAGGTGATTAAAGGTAACACAAAAATAAGATTAGTGTTAGATTAGCAGCCGACAGGGTTAATCCTGGTAGCTCATTACTAACCCTTACAGTACAGTTAGGTAGGCGGTTAGTATCTTCTAGTAACAAATGAGAACACATGCACAGGTGGCTGTTGACAGGCATGCCCACTTACGCCCAGTTCTAGAGCCCAGACTCAATCCCCCAGGCAAGGCTTCCCACAAGAGCCTTCCCTCTGAGGTTATAGTGGTAGTCTACATCCAGGAGAAGATGTAGAGGTTGGCTAAGACAGTGCATGTGTGAGAGCTTTGTAAGCCTCCGTACATAGTAGAGGTTGTGCCATGGCTGCTAACGCTAGTATTCATGAGTGGGAGAGAAGTATCATTTGTCAGAAGAGCATTTTCTAGTATCATGTGCCTTTGCACTGGCTCTGGTAATGCTCAGGGTGGATGAGTGACCACTGTGAATGTCTTAGCCTCCAGACCTGTGAGGTTGTGTCTGTCAGAGCACCCCTTGAGTCTTGCCCAGCAAGGCTTTTATTACCGTTGGTAACCTCTCCAGTAGAATAGGTAGCCTGGGTTCTAGATTTTTGTCGTCTTCACTTCCTGGTTCTCTCTGACTTTTTCTCTCAGGTACCGGGAAGACTTTCGACCGCTCGTAAGAGGGTGCTCCTGTTACTGCTGTAAGAACCACACTCGTGCATACGTCCACCATCTGCTGGTGACCAACGAGCTGCTGGCCGGTGTCCTGCTTATGATGCACAACTTTGAGCACTACTTCAGATTTTTCTGCTCTATCCGAGAAGCACTAAAGAATGACACACTGGCACAGCTGAAAGAACTCATCTGCAGACAAATGTCTTAAGCACTGGAAAATACAAGCCTGTCTCATCTCCAGAAACAGTGAAGTGGCAGAGATCTGAGCTTTCGGTGGTTATGGTGGGACCAAAGAGCATCTGCCCTACACTGCCCACAAGAGTGTGGAGGAAGGCCTTCTGCAGATGTCATGGACCAGATTGATCAGAACTGTGACTTTAAATTTTTAGGTTAAAAATCTAGGTTTATCCTACTAGTGGCTAGATTCCTTTAGTTGAAGACAAAAGTATTAGCTCTGAGAGAGACTTGAAAGGCTTTGAGGTTCTAGAAACCAGTGAGATGGTAAAGCCCGAGTAGAGATGATTGTCATAGCTGGAGGCACAGCTATTCTCTGGAGAAGAAGTCTAGCCAATTCCACAGGGGTTTCTTTGTTTCTCCTCATGCTCTCTGGGGCTTTGGGGCACACCTTTGTCCTCAGGGCTACCACGGCAGGACAGTCACTCAGATTTCTCCTGCCTTAACCATGTTCATCTCTCCAAGGACTATGGGGTGCAAATCATGCTTTTGTGATCCATTGACTTCATTGGGCTACAAGTCTCTTTGTGACTTGTCTTCTAAAGCCACCATACTTGCATGTCAGGAACCAGATATTGCCTGGCTGCTTTGTCTGTTTGTGCAGATCCAGCATGACATGCTCTAGGCTCATAAACTGTCTAACTGTGTAATGACCAGCTCTGTCACTCGGGGAGATTCCTTTGCTGTGTGTTTATGTGGCCAGAATCTTGGCCTGACAGCACAACAGATCAGTTTCTCTTCCACTCAGCTGTAAACTTAGGCAAATCCTGACTCTTTCTGTGCCTGTTCCCTCAAGAGTAAAGGGGAAAGCACAGCAGGTGGAAGCAAAATGTTCAGTCTCTGTTCTCTCTCCATCCTTGGTTACTAATCACTGTCGGCGACCCTTTTTCAAAACTATCTCTCTCTCTCTCTCTCTCTCTCTCTCTCTCTCTCTGTTTTTTGTTTGTTTTGTTTTTATGCAGCTATAAGTTTGTCCTGTGGATTTTGAAGTGATTGGTGATTTGGCATTCTGCAGACCCTAAGGCTGGTTGTCCCTCCTTGGTTCTCTGTAATTCTGTATTTTGTTGTTGTTGTTGTTGTTGTTGTTGTTGATGGCATGACAGGGCCTTTTTTGTGTGTGTCTTTTCTATATTTATCAATTTTTCTAAGGATTCCACAAAACATATATGTATATACATGTAGTTTTTATAAAAAATAATACAGTTTAAAAGATTCATCTTTGTATGTATAAGAAATGCATTTCTTACATTTTATTGGTTTTCAATTTATAGTGGACATTATTGAACATTGTATGTAGTAATTATGTAGTTACTGTATTTTTATGTGTTGGAAATCCAATGTTGTTTTTCCTTTTTTGTGGAATGACTTCTTGATGAATGCAAGGGATTCATAGAATGCAGACACAGAGACCGGGTTTCTGTTCTCAATAATCTACAGTGAATGTATTTTGTGCTTGTTTATGTTTTATTCTTGGTCAAGACCAAACCCATTATTGAAGGATTATTAGTAAATATCTAAGAATCCATATAAATTTATGAGTTTTATTTATGTCCAAAACACTGAAAATTCTGTTAAACATTGTTCAGTTCCCTGGGTCTTTTTCTTATTAGCACATTTGAAAAAATTATTTCCTTTTATGTTGTAAATGTATGAAAGGCAACAGCCAATAAACATTTTTAATTTAAAAACACTGTATTGTTTTTGTAAATGGTAGTATAGCTACTAAAGTATTACATTTCCATGGCACAGGGACTGTCCTAAAGATTGCTCAGGGAAAAAACTTGTGCCAGACTTTATCATTTGTGTTTATTATATGAAGAATTTTAATGTTGAATTTGAAGGGATGTTGTTACTCAATGTACGTTACCTGCCTCTCTATATAGGTAGTGGATAAAAAGCTATGCTCGTGCATAGTAAAAGTGAGTTCACAATCTCTGGAGTACTTTGTGGGTTCTTGGGCTCTTTTCTTCTTTGGTCTTGGTTCCTCTCTGTAGGCCTGGCTGCCCTGGAACTCTGTAGAGCAGGCTCTTGTCAAACTCACGGAGCTCTGTCTGCCTCCCAAGTGCTGGGACTAAAGGCATGGGGCCTTGCTGCTTGGGGTTCTCTCCTTCCACAGGGTGGGTTCTAGGGATGAAGCTCGGGTTGTCAGGTCTGGCAAGTACCTTTACTTGCTGAGTCACGGCAGTGCTCCCCTTTGGAACATTGTGCCAGACAACTTAGCCCATGTTCCCATAGCCCATTGATCTTTGAAGGACCTGTTATCCCAGTGAACTGAGGCTTAGTAAAAAAAATCACTTCAGCCTGCCTGAAGGTCTACCAAAAATGATGTCACTTTTCAGCTTCCAGGTTAAATTCTAGCTTCCCATAGGTAAAGCATAACTGTTCACCACTGCAGCAAATTCTTATGACTAGACAGGCGTGGTGACACCTGCCTGTAATTCTAGCACTTGAGATGGGAATGGAAAGATTATGAGTTCAGGACCAGCCTGACTCAAAGCTGTCTCCTGGCTTACCCTCCCTCCATGTTGTGACTTGCTTCTGAGTTGAAGGTACTGACAGAACCCGGACTGAATTGATTGGACTATCCCAGTGGGAAGAGTTGGCCTGACAGACGTACCCACAGTACCATGCTAGTCTCTGTACATGTTAAAAATGAACTGTCAGTCAGTATCCCCCAGCTAGCTATACCCTGAAGATGGCTGAAAAGTTAGAGTCTCTGATTATCTCAAATGAATGTCAATAGGAGACTGAGGTTCTTATATATTTTGGAGATAGAGATACTTTGTTTTTCTCTGGAGCAAAGTAAAGAGAAAACATTTTTAAAAACCAATAATATATATATATAATCAAAGCCATTTAATGAAAAGTTCAAACAAAGATCATCAAAGGGTCTAGGCTAGAATGGAACAAGACTATCTTATCAGAAATTATTTTCCTATGGATGCAGCGTGAGGCTGAGAAATGGAGTTAAATCACTATCCTGTGCCTTCCTGATTAGAAACAGGCTGCTCTCCACAGTTTCAATAGTCCTGCTTGTCACTATGGACTTTCAGCTGATTAAAACTGGCAGTGCTGTGTGCGTAGGTCAGGGAGCCTAGAAGGTCACACTTAACACATGGAGCAGTCCTGAGCAAGGAAGGTTATGCTTGATATATTTGGTAGAATTGGTGTTCATTTGATTTAGTTATTTGTATTTGTGTACACACACACACACATGACCCACACACAGAACGAGTGTGCAGGTCAGAGGACAACTTGTGGGAGTTGGCTCTCCTTCCCCCACATGGGTTCCAGGGCTCAAACCCAGGTCATCAGGCTTGGTAACCCCCTGAGCACCTCACCAGCCCTGCCGCTTATTTGCAATATTGAATTTGAACATTTGAATAGCTTGGATATCACATCTCCATTTTATACTTCATGTCCCTCTTTTCCATGAGGTTACAATTAGGAAGACAAATCCCACATAACAGGGTACAAAGAAAACTGAAGCGAGTTTAATACAAGCAATGTAACAGGGAAGTCATGCGTCCTTATTGGCTCTAACAGCCATGGCTTATGCCTGTGGTCCAGGTAATTATTACTGGCACCCCCTTCGCCCTCAGAAGTGCCCTAATTTGGACAAGTTGAATGCGCACCCAAATGGAAGTGAGAGAGGTGACCAAGCTGGAGAGCAGGTGGCCATCTAGGCAGCGCAGCTGCTACCCACATCTTGCTAATTGCTGCTGAGTCCACTGCTGCCACATATCCCAGTCTTTCAAGAGAAGCCAAAAATCTGGGTACTCGCACTTTTTAAATGTTGCAGCAATTAAAAAAGGACTTTGCTCTCTGAACTTAATTTAGAGGTGCCTAATTTGCAAGCTGTGGCTTAACATCTACAAAGGTGGCTTTAGCATCTCTGTCTCCCTCCCTTCCTCCCTCCTTCCCTCCCTCCCTCCGTTCATCTCCCTACCCCCGATGTGTGTGTATATGCATGATGTGCATGCAAGATGGCTTAGTGGTTGCACTTGCTGCACAAAGCTTGGTGACCTGAATTCAGTCACCAGGACTCACATGAAGATGGAAGGAGAAAGTTGGCTCCACAAAGTTGCCCTCTGACCTCCACACTCACGTTACCAGTCTTCTACCCAACAATGCACACATGCAGACACACTTTTTTTTTTTTTTTTTTTTTTTTTTTTTTTTTTTTTTTTTTGAGAAGAGATTAACCCTTGTGTGAGGGGGGCTGGAGATGTAGCTCACTTGATAGTACTTGCCTGACTTGCATGGGGCCTCCATCCCAGCACTGAATAGAATGGAACATCGTGGCTCCTATCAGTAATTCCAGCACTTGAAAGGTGAAGACAGGCATATCACAAGTTCAAGGTCACCTTCAGCTACATAATGAACTCTAGGCCAGTCTGGAGTACATGAAACCCTGTCTTCTCAGAGTGCAGAAGTTCACTCATAGGAGGTCCTCAGGCCTTTGTTCTCCATTGCCCCGTTCCCAGATAGGAACAAATCACCTTTGCTTAACCTATTTTGTGGATGGCTTTATGTTTTAAGAGTGAAAGACTAGCACCTGGTGTCCTTTCCTCTTACAGGCATCTTAGTCTAGTTAGGTAGCTGTAACAAAGAACCAGAGATTGGATGGTTTTAAACAAGTATCTTCCTCATTGTCTGGAGGCCAGAAGTCTTGAGATTGCTGTGGCAGCATAGTTGGGTTCTGGTGCTGGTAAGCTAGGTGCTCAAAGGAACAGTCCTTGGCTAGAATTTCCACACAAAAGACATAAATAAAAGCCATGTTTTGTGTTAATCTACTTGGAATATGGGCTGTCACGTATGGGATTATCTTCTGGATTCCCAAGGGCTTGTCTTATGTGGTCATATAATGGACCTCTCTGGGGTCTCTTATATAAGGGCACTGATCCCATTCATGGGGACTGTACCATCATGCCCTAGTGACCTAACTTACCTTCCAATATTCCCGCCTCATATGGCATCAGAGGTGATGCAAGCATCCTGCTCAAGAGGACTTATGCATGCATACATTCTTTCTGGTTACCATGTTGGCTCTCTTTGCATCAAAACTCTTGTTTTGGTTAAGCCTGTGCCCTTCCAGGGTCAGCATTCATTTCCTAGGATTTACTTTCTGGCCTTTCAAAACCAGCTGGTCCAATCACATTAAGCATCCAGCTGACCTCCCAGTGTCAGCCCTGGCAGGCACACTGAGAACCCAATTACTGTTCATCAAGTGAGCAAACATCCTCAGAGACAGTCCGGGTCTTATCTTGAGAGTTTAGCTTGCCATGCTGGTTAGGGATGACGAAGACAACCGTGTACACTAGGACCTGCGCACAGCGTCATCTGGTCAATGGTAGTTTCATCTCACGTTACGCTAGGCAAGCTTCCAGTGACCGACCGACACATCATCATTATTACTGTTTTTCTGTTACTCACTTCCACTTCCTGTCATTACCACCTCTTAGACCTGATCTCAAAGCATTTCCCCCTGCTCTGGTGAGAGGGACTCACAATGAACCTTTCTTTTGTTCTCCTTCCTCAAGATCCATTTTTTTGAGGCCCCGCCGAAGTTGCCAAGGAGTTCAAATAGCCTCCGTGCTCCCACTAGTATGATACAGAGGGATTAACCATCCCTCTCTCCACCCTTTTCCAAGAGCTCGCCTTTTTCCCTGAGCAATTCTCCCCTGCTGTCTGCTGCTTTGTCTGTGAAACACATTTTCTCTTATTATCACCTTGTTCCCTGCATGCTTCAGATGGCTTCGGCTCATCTCTTAACAGAATCAAGATGTTGCTATTAACGGTCTTCTCTTTCTTAACAGCTTAGAGTCGTTTCTTTATATTTAGTCCTCTCCCCCCTCCAAACCACATAATCATCTCTGCTTCAAATAAAGTTTTATAGCCATTTCATAACCATGGCTTTATAGTTGCTATCAAAAAGGCACAGGAAGAGTGGATAAAAGAAGCAAAGAGAGAAAAAATAAATAAAAGGTAAAGGGATGAACGTTACTCCAGTGATCGAGGAACCGGGCCAGCATCTTCAGGACTCCTCTTCGAAGGAATCCAGGCGACCTTAGTCCTTAAGCCTATGAACTGCAATCTTGGTGGTCTGGCAAAGTTTTCCTTTAACTTTTATGGGTGGATAGGAAGGTGGTCTCTCTCTCTCTCTCTCTCTCTCTCTCTCTCTCTCTCTCTCTCTCTCTCTCTGAGGACCTGTTTCCCTTCCAAATAATTAAAAGACTGCCTTAGAATTCTCCCAACATCAGTCACGTTGGCCATAAATCCTTTTACAGAATCCAATTACATGATAGATAAGAGTTTTGCAAATCATGTTCCCCCCACAGCTAAAATATTTACCCATATTTTCTAGCATTTTCTATTCCCTTCTCATTTATTTTTATTTTCATTTAGCAAACTTAAATAACATTTCCATCACAATTCCATTTATTGTTCCCCACGATGCCAGCTGAAGAAAATACAAGCAATGCAAATAAACTCCGTTCCCACATAGTAATTAGACATTAAACAAGAAGAGAGTGGCGGAGTGTTCAATTTTTTGTCTTTCCTACACTCTTTATCTGATTTTGGTTAGACTCTCCAATCTCACATTTTTTGTTGTTGTTGTTGTTTAAAAAAAAAAGTCTCTTCCAGTCATGTAGAAAAAGATCAGTTCTACTTTATTTTTGCACTTGAACATTCAGCCACTGTACCACAGATCCAATATGCCCAAAGCCAGACTTAGTATCTGTTTTCCTTCACCCACACTGAAGTTCTCCACTTCAACTTCTTGCCCATGTGCATAGATAGCTCTTGTCTTCCAGTCAAATCCAGATGGAAAAATTATTCTGTGGATGAATAATGCAATATCCAGAAGGGATAGGTACAAGATATTGCGGGGAGAGGGTGCCATTTGATGATGAGCTCAGAGTTAAGGTGTGAGTCGAAGATTGTCCCATCTGTGACTGCTAATCTCAGTTGTTAGCTTGAGACCTAGGAACACCTGGGAGATGGACTTCCGGGTAGGCTGTGATGGATTATCGTGATTAATTGAGGCGGAAATGTCTACCCACTGTGGGTGGTGCCATTCCCTGGGCTGAGATCCTTGGCTACATAAAAAGAGGAGGCACTGAGCCAAGCACAACTATTCGTAGCTCTGGACCGCTTGACTGGAAGCCGTGTGGCCAGCGGATTCAAGCTCCCCATGTTCTGACTTCTTCACCGTGATGCCCTATGACCGTAAACCAAAAGAAAATTTTTCTCCCTTAGGTTGGTTTTTCATCAGGGTATGTCATGAGAAGAAATGTAATTAGAATACTATCCATCCTGCCCTCAGTCTCTCCCTCCTGCTGTTTTACCTGTCCCTCGGGCTAGTCTAAGTTTTCACAGATGTCTTTCGAGCAGATCTCCCACACTAAAAGCTGTCAATGGCTCCAGGTGCCATCCCGACCAGAGTTAACTAAGATGGGCGGCTGAGTTTCTGGGCCTCCTGTAACCTGGCTTTACTCGCTTTCCATGGGCTTTCCTTTTCTCCCTCTTCCTTATTCCCGTTTGTCAGCATCCAACCCAGGAACCAAAATTCCCACAAACCTCCTTTTCGGGGAGCTCAGAATCTCAGAAGGGGAAGGCTTCTCTTGTGCCTTCCTTTGTGTGTTACAGGCTCTAGCCAAGTGCTCGCTCAGTCGGGTTCCTGCTCTCCCAAGGTGACCGGAAGCTCTTGGGGAGGGGGAAGGGGGAATTCCTGAGTATTCTCATCAGTCTCCTACTTCCTGGCTCCCTGCCTCCAAAATGCTTGCTGTTTATAATACACAAGTCTGCCAGGCAGTGGTGGCACACGCCTTTAATCTCAGCATTTGGGAGGCAGAGGCAAGTAGATTTCTGAGTTCAAGGCCAGCCTGGTCTTCAGAGTGAGTTCCAGAACAGCCAGGGCTATACAGAGAAACCCTGTCTCGAAAAACCAAAATAACAACAACAATAATAATAATAATAAATATATTACACAAGTTTGCTGAGATAAACAGGAAGTAGCTAATTTTCTTTCCTTCTGTCTTTAGGATGTTCTCTACTCTTAACTCATTACTTGCCACATTTCCCTTTCATTATAACTGCTTGAATATTTCCCGCATGTTAGCACACCGTCTACTTTATTGCGCATGGAAACGCTCTAGATCAGCAGTTCTCAACCTGTGGGTCACGACCCCCTTGGGGCGGTGAAATGCCCCTTTCACAGGGATTGCTGAAGACCATCGAAAAACACAGATATTTATTTACATTATGATTCGTAACAGTAACAAAATTACACTTATGAAGTAGCAACAAAAATAATTTTACGGCTGGAAGTTACCACAACATGAGGAAATGAGGGTCGAAGCACCAGGAAAAGTTGAGAACCACTGCTCTGGATTAATGCTGTCTTCTCCAGTCCATAGGAGAGGACCAAAGCTCACAGAGCTTTAGGGTCTTGCTCAGGATAAACAGAGAATTCAGAATTTGAACTCAATACCAAAAGCAGAGGCTCAGACTGCCTCCATTCCATTCTTTGGCATCCTTTAGTTGTGTTATTCTTATGCAGACAGAACTTCTTTTCTGTTTTAAGAACAGAGGCTAGAGACAGTGAAGAGGTCGGGTTGACTTCGTAATCACTCCCACATCCTCTTTGAGTCATGGAAATCTGCATTTCATTTTGATAATGAAAAGACTTCAAATGACCCAGAGATAGTAATTTTATTTTGGTCATATATTTACATATAAGGCAAGGAGACATTTGAATTGTAGAAAAGGGGGGGAAATTGGGTTCTCCTTGTGAGAATAAGGTTTCTTTGGTGACACACAGAATGTGATTTTTAGAGACAGAAAGAATGTTACTGATCATGGAAGACAATTTTACTAAGGCAGAAGCAGACCCAGAGAGGGTGGCTAATCCAAGCTCCAACAGGAAATAAGATACGGTACAGAAGGAGAGCCTGGGGATTTTTTTTTTTTCTTTGCCTCTGCCCTTCTGCATACCCCATTCCTTCTGGCTCTGTACAACCCAGGTTTTTTGAGCCAACAGCACCTCCATCACACACTAGGTGGCTTACTTGCATTCCTGTTGCTGCTTTAACAGTTTCTTAGCCTATCCAACTCCCAGGGGAGTAGTGATTTTTAAATGCAGGGACTGTGGTGTTGAAGATATATTTTAGGAAGCCTCATTATTAAGACTATGGGCAAGCCATGTCTCTCAAAGTCTAGCCTAACGAGATGGTGTAGACCGATTTCTTTCCTGTGCGTTATACCACTTAGAACCACTTTCCTTTTTTATGAGTTTCTGGCTCTGATCAGGAGATGGGAAGGAGAAATGTCAGAGTCAGTCTCCTCAGATCCCTATGGTCCCGTCAGATGATTTTTTTTTTCATGGAGTCTTGATGATCTTTTGAGTTTGTCCCAGCCAATCAGTCCTAAAACCCGATATTTTGGTCAGGGACTCTGTCTCTGCTACCTCAGCACAGGTTTACCGCTTACCTTACACGTGCCTTTTAACCCTCTCTGATGTCTCTCATTCATACATTTGTCTAGTCATTAAAAAAAAAAAATCCTCACTTTTGTATTAGGGGTTGTGTCACTGTGACCTAAAGACCTGACACAGACATAAAGACAAGAGAGATGTTTGGCGGTCCAAGATTTTAGAGGATTCCATTCCTGGTCACTTGGCTCCACATCTCTAAGAGTCCTGAGAGGCAGGGTACCATGCAGAAGTATAGTGCAGTAGAGATTCCCTGCTCGCCCTTACCTTGTGATAGATGAGAATCAGAGAGCTGGTCAGGAACCAGAGACCATGTGTTCTCCTCAAAGGCCTGCATCTAGTGACTGCCACCTAGGCCCAGCCTCCATGAATTTCCACAACTTCCCAAAATAGTGCCACCCAGCTGGTGACCACGGATTCAAATGTCTGAGCCTGATGGGGTGAGAAGTGACATTTTCATATTCAAGCCGAAACAACTTCCAACGAAGTGTCAGGCATTGTCTAGACACTCAAGATGAAATTACAAAAACTGTACAAAACACATTTGCCTTTCTAGAATTTACAGACCAGGAGTAGACTCTAAAATTACACACATTTTTGTAGAGAATTAGAAAGCTCCAATTTGCTCATCTAACCCAGCAAATCATACCCTAACTACAATGGTTTTTTAGTGTTGTTTAGCTATCTCTCTCTAGTCATTGTCAGGGAATGGAAAGAAATGCATTGCAGGCATCTTAA
This sequence comes from Arvicanthis niloticus, assembly GCF_011762505.2. Taxonomy (NCBI): domain Eukaryota; kingdom Metazoa; phylum Chordata; class Mammalia; order Rodentia; family Muridae; genus Arvicanthis; species Arvicanthis niloticus. The sequence continues at coordinate 30,031,534 of NC_047669.1, read as the reverse complement.
AGATGTGGTGTAGCAGGGCAGCTGTTGGGGAGGAAAAGGGGCTCAGCAAGAGCACTAGAGGTCAGGACTGGGAAATGGGGAAGAATAGGATAAAAACACATTATATATGTACAAAAATGTCACAATGAAATCATTTATCATACATAATCAATATGTGCCTATAAAGATCTCTAAAAATTATCTAGGACTAGGGAGACAGATCAGTGGATAAAACGCCCATTGCCCAACCCTCAAGACCTGAGTTTAATCCACAGAACCTTCATTAAAACGCTGGAGGCCACGGACGCTCATTCACAATGCTGGCACTTCTGCTGGGAGGTAAGAGGTAAAGACAAGACACTCAGTAGGAAGCTCCTAGGCCAAGTAGCCTAAAGCCCGGCACAGTGGAGATAAGAAAAGACCTTCAGCAACATGGTGGAAGGTGAGAACAGACTCCCCAAAGTTGTCCTCTGACCTCTACACACACATACACTATGGAGTGCACATGCCTATACACACACACACACACACACACACACACAGTCTTTTTCAGACTGTTCAGCAATAGGGGACATACATCATAACATACACAAGGCCTTGGGTCCAATCCCAAACACTAAACAAAACGATTTCTTAAAAATTCATGTCTCAGAAGGATGTTGAGATAATTAATACTGTGAATAAATTTTCCAAAGATGTAGGCATTGATCAGAGGAACTGTAATGTAATTTATTGTAATTCTTTATGTGTCTTGCCTACACATATGCCTGTGCATCATATGCCTGTCTGGGCCTGTGAAGTCAGAAGAGGGAATCATGTCTTCTGGAAGTGGAATTATAGATCATTGTGAGCATCATGTTGGTGCTGGAAACCGAATCTGGATCCTCTGGAAAAGCAACCAATATTCTTAACCACTGAGCCATGTCTCTAGCTCCTAATTTATTTATTTTGTTTTTAAGTGGGAAGAATGAATTTTGAAACCAAGAACAAGATACTAGCTAAAAAGTCGTATTTAGAGTATTCATTTAGAGATAAAATTGATTTTTAAAAGTTGTCATTTGATGCTGTTAACCTTCTCAAGAACATTTGTTGACTTTTATTCTACAAACATTGCCTCTTTCTATGTCCCATATTTTCTGAATAGGTAGAATCCAAAGGTGACAATGTCAGGGGTTTTTTGCTTTTGATATCACAGCTAAGTGGTGATTTAAAAAAACCATTTTATTATACATCAGCTTTTATTGCTATTGTCCTTGATTATTCACCAGAAGTGATGTAGAAGCCTATTGCTACACACATCACACACTTCAATAGTAGGATATAGAGAAACGAAGCTGGAACTGACCTGAAAGCTTTCTTATTGCTGGCTAGTTTTCATAGGAATAGACAAAGAAATCATCAAGAGTCTTACCCAGCTGGGAACTCTGAAAGCTACAATCTCAACCTGCCCAGCAAGAAGTGTCTACTGATGGAATAACAGCATGATTGTTATGACGGTAACCAACGGCTTTCTGATTGGATTTGAGGCCCACTCCACAGGTGGAAATTCATGCCCACTCCTGAAAACCTGGTCAATAGTAGATGGTTAGGGTGGTCCTAGGCCCCAGGGGAAGTTGTTTTGCTAAATGGGCACACTTTCAAACTGTTTTCTGCACAGTTATGCATTTACCCATATATTAACGTTGCTCTCAATGGTGGTTACTGAAGCTTCTTCTATTTGTAATAGGCAATGGTTACTGCAGAGATTCTTAACTGGTCAAAGTGATGAGAATAATTGAATGCTTATCTCTGAATTGGACATCTATTAACGGACACTGTGAAGGAGGGGCAAGAAAAGAATACAAGAAAGAGCCAGAGGGGAGTGAAGTGTCTTCTGGACATGAGATGGCTGTTGTACTCGTGAGCTCATAGCTTCTTGGACAACATTCTTTCATTGGTGGGAGAGGGGCTTGTGAAGTCCTATTCCCTGAGGTGCTATTGGAACTTAATGGGTATTGACCATTCTCCTCAGTGGCATAGCCATTGATAAGTTGCCCACGCTCCAGTAATTATCTCCTATTTATGCTCATGCATATAACACTTGATAAACTAAGTGGGTCACAAACAAACAGAAGACATGAAAATAGGAAGGGTCTTGTTAGAAAGAAGAAAGTGTTCAGCAGGAGTCCTTGCAGGATAAGAAAGGGTAATGGAAATGAAAATGAAACTCTAACATCAGTACTGAGGTATCAGGAGGTGGGACTTTCAGAGAGTTAGTGGGTCTCAGTCCGTTTGTAAGAGTGGAGTCCTCTTGATGGAATTGGTTCCCCTCTTGATGGAATTGTTGCATTTATCAGAGAGCTCAGTGCTGGCTCTTTGCTCTCTCTTATGTAAGTCTAGCAAGAAGGTGGCTGTAAAAATATTTTTGTTGGGAGTTTTCTGCCCCATTCTTTCCCATCTAGCTTCTGAATAAGAGACACAAAAACTTGGTGTTTTTATTAACAAGCTGAAGCCTAGACTGGGCAGGTTCTGAGCTATTCTAACTGACATCCCAGGCATCTGTCCTGTGTTCCTTGCTGTGTAAGTCTCACCTGGCTTGCTTTGTTCTGTGTGTATCCTCAGGACAAACTTCTCTTGGCCAAGGGCTCATGGTCCATCCTGTCTCTTGGCAACTAATTTTCTTACTCCTCTCTTCTTCTACCTTGTGGACTCTCTGAAGACTCCTCACTCAATTCTAAGCCCTGCCTTCCTGTCCTCTCTGACCAGTCATAGGGTCCAGCCTTTTACTAACCAATCAGAGATTATTGGAGAGTATCCTTTATAGCACATGGGTCAACACTGTGTTCCAAGATCGGGTTGCAGTCTAGACAGAGGCACAGCATTCGGCTTCTGAATACACAGCGCACAAGACTAACCCCAAGAGGCGGTTGTGTTCTTTAATCTTGATTGTCAACTTGATAGGCTTTTATAGTCACCATCGAAACAAGCTTCTCCTTAGGCATGTTTGTAAGATAGTTTCTAGATTGAGTTAATTGAGGTAGGAAGACGACAGCACCATCCCCTGGTCCAAGATACTTCACCAAATGAAAATGAAGCAGAGGACTAAGTATAGCATCTGTCTGTAGCTACTTCCTGACTTGGATGTAATATTGCCAGCTGCCATGACTACCCTATGATAATGGACCATACTTTTAAATTTGAGTTGAAATAAACCCTCCCTTTTTCAAAAGAAAAGTTGCTTTTGTGGAGTATTTTACCACAAGAAGAAAAGTAAGTCCAGCAAAGAAAAGTAAGCTCAGAAAAGATGGCTCAGCAGTGAAGGGCACTTGTTGCCCATGTGAGGCTGTGGTTCCATTTCCAGTACACCTTTGATGGCTCACATTATCCCTAAGTCTAGTTCCAGGAATCTACTGTTCTCTTATGACCTTTGTGGGCACCAGCTATGATGCACATACATGCACACAGGTGAAACATCTTATAAAATAAATGAGAGGAGTTACTTCTGTAACTCATGCACTGGCTCTCTGCAAAAGAGTAAAAATATTCTCATCAGACGCAGAGGTTGTAGATGCCCTGATCTTGGCTCTCCTAACTTTCAGAAGCATAAAGAAGAAATGTCCAAGACACTGTCTACAAAACCCTGTTCTGCCAGCCTGAAGGGACTCTGGTGGGTCTTCTGGGAGATAGCATATTCTTCCTTCTGAGTTTTTTAGATGGGATATTACTAGGGGAAAAAAAGTGACATTTTTGTCAACGATCTTTTTATACTGAGGATCAACTTATTTAGGATGGGTGCTTGTTTCTTATATTTATCAGTTTTCAAAGGGATAAGTTGGTTCCTTGGCATCCCCTAAAACTGAACGAGTTTGTAAATTGCGTTTAAAACTATTTGGCATTGTAAGGGTTTTAATTTTAATTTTAAATTATATGTATTAGGGGGTGGGGTAGGCGTGAGTGCAGTGCCTATGGAAACCAGAGGAGGGCATCAGATTCCCCCTGGAGGTGGGATTACAGGCCATTGTAAACTGCCTAATGCTGTAGGTGCTGGGAACTGATCTTGGGTCCTCTGCAAGAGCAGTAAACACTCATAACAATTCAACTCCAGCCCCTACTTGGCATTTAAACGCCATTCTAGGTTTCCACTGTGATCCTCATATTGTCTAGCTTTTTTCTTTATGTTTTCTTTTTCTTCTCTCTCCCCCTTTTTAGTGGACAGGACAAAAAAAAATCTACACATTCTGAAAAAAAAGAAAATATATTGTAAATTCAAAATAGACTTTAAATGAGTTTTTTTTTTTTTTTAAATTAATGACCTTTTGGTCATTGATACATCTTATTTTTAACTAAAATCCTTTTTTCCCAATGACATCAGAGTCGTTGCTTATTTTGTTTTTCCCATACATGAAGCCATATGCGGTAGTGTTCCAATATCAAAGCCAACTTTGTGAGCAATGCTGCAGTGTATCATAACAGTCTGGAGGGTCTTTATAATCCTTTTGCTTTTTCCTTCTCGGAGATGTGCACATCTCAGAGATGATGTGGAAATTACTGTGTTTTTAATATCACTTGAAATGATTCCTTGCTGTGTGATTAAGCCATCAGCTCTATTCACAAGACTCATTCATTTCATTTTGCTTCTGATTTTTAAGGGTTGCTTATTATCGTGAATATTTAATTCAGATGAGGGCGAGTGGTAGTTACTTCAGTACTTTAAGTATTTCACTGCTTTTCTTCTTGTTTGTGTGGCTTCTGAAGAGAAGTTTGGTGTATTCTAGATGGAGGGCCTTTCCCTTCTTTTCTATTTTTTTCTCCTGTTTGAATGATATGCCTATATATAGTATTTTTAGTATTTTAAATCTATACATATATTTATAGAACTAATGTGTTTCTGAATATAAATAATTAGAACACTTGGTGTTCTTTGAGCTTTCTGGATCTCTGGTTTGGTTGCTATCATTACTTTGGAAAAAAACCTTGGTCATTATTCAAACATTTCTGCTCCATTTTTTTTTTTCTTCCTTTTCCTTCTGTATTCTAGTCATTCCCAGTTACAGCTTTTGAAGCTGTCCCATAGTTCATAGCTATTCTGTTCTACTTTTTTTGTTTGATATTATATTTATTTACATTTCAGGTGTTATCCCCTTTCCCCATCTGCCCCCCCCCCCATTAATCCCCTATCCCATCCCTCCTCCACCTTTTTTGTTTTTAATATCATTTAAATTACATGCAAAGTGTTAAGGTCAGTTCTAGGTTGAGGAACTAGCAATACAATAGATACAGATACTCCTACTTTTTTTTAATGTGTATGAGTGTTTGTATATAGTGTGTTCACCATGTGCATGCCTAGAGTCCACAAAGGCCAGAATAGGGAGTCATATCACCTGAACTAGAGATACAGACAGTTGTGAGACACCAGGTGGGTGATTGGAACTGAACTCTGGTCCTCTGCATGAATAATACGTGCTCTTAACCACAGAGCTGTCTCTTCATCCCTCCACTTTATTTTCAAGGTTTCCTTTACGCTTTGCATTACAGCTTGGGTGCTTTTTGCTGACATCTTCAGCCTCTATGATTCTTTCCCTGGCTGTGTCCTCACTCACTGATGAGCCCATCAAAGGTATTTTTTGTTTCTGTTTGGTGCTTTTTATTTCCAGCTTTTCCTTTCTTTCTGCTTTTCTTCTTACATGCGTCAGTCATTCCTGAATATCGCTGGCTTTTTCCAGAACCCATGATCTCATTGCTTTGCTACTTTGTTTCTTTACTCTTGCATTTCAGTGTGTTTTATGACCTTTGATTCAAAGTTGGACATGATATATGATGTGTTTATTGCGAAATTGTATCTGAATCTGTCAGTTGAGCCTTAGTCCTAGCTACTGGAGTCTTCAGATTCCTGAGTTCTTGGACTTCAAATACTAGTGTTTTTTGGATTTCTTTCTTTCTTTCTTTCTTTCTTTCTTTCTTTCTTTCTTTCTCTTGGATTTTCTTAATAATTTCCTTTTTAGGGGAGTCTGTACCTTTCTATTATAATCTGCAATGGTTATACCTGCAAAGTGGTGCTTAAGTGTGTGTGTGTAGGGGGGGGGGGTCTGTAGTATTATCATTAAATCCCAGCCTTTCAGTGTGAATGTTTGTGATTCACAACTTTCTCAATGATTTCTTGGCCTTTTATCTTCACTCACCCCTAGATCACACAGAAGAGAAATACAAAACTGGAACTGGGTCATGGTCCTTCCCCAAGGTGAGGCTTGAGGTAGTTTTTGCAATGTGGGTATCTGCATTGGGGGAACCCTTTGGAAATGGGAAGAAGAAGGATATTTTCCCTTCTTCTGAAAGAGAGATATTTTTCTGTTATGTTACCACAAGAAGCTTCTGGGGTAGCCCCTGACCCCACCTCAAAAACTGAGATACTCTATCAGACTCTCACTTCCATACTAGCCCATTTTCAGCCTTTAGTCAGGTGTTAAAATTCCCACTTGAGGGTGTTCACCTATTCACAGATTCAGCCACTTCTGTGCAAGTTGATGGCAGCTGTGATTAGTTTCACTATAGCTTCAAAAAACTACAAAACATCTTGAGGGTAATTTTAACCAAGCAAGTGAAAAACTTGTGTGGTCAACAAAACAAAACAAAACTTTAAGACACCGAAACAGGAAATTGAAGAAGATAGCAGAAAATTTAAAGATCTCCCAGGCTCATGGATTAATGTAGTAAAAATGGCCATTCAACCAGAAACAATCTACAAGACAGCTGAAACAGACCTGAACAATTAAAGAACTGCTGGAGGTATCACCATCCCTAATTTCAAGTTGTACTACAAAGCTATAGTAATAAAACAGCTTGGTATTGGCACAAAACAGGCATGGGTCAGCCAATGGAATTAAAGTGAAGATCCAGACGTAAGTCCACAGACATATGGACACCTGGTTCTTAATAAGGAATCCAGAAATACATACTGAAAAAAAAAAAAAAAAGACAACATCTTCACCAAATGGGGCTGATCAAACTCTATGGCTGCATGTTGAAAGATGCAAACATATCATACTTATCCCTGTGCACAAAACTCATTCCAAGTGGATCAAAGACCTCAGCATAAGTCCAGATACACTGAACCTGATAGAAGAGAAAGTGAAAAATAGACTTAAACACATTGGCAAAGAAGACTTTCTGAAAAGAACGCCATTAGCATAGACACTTAGATCAACAATTAATAAATGAGACCTTATAAAACTAAAAAGCTTCTGCCTGGCAAAAGACATCCTCATTCAGACAAAGTGACAGACTGCCAAATGGGAAAAGATTTCTACTTACTGCAGATCTGAGAGAGGGCTAATATTCAAAACATATAAAGAACAACAACAAAAAAACCCTCTTAGATATCAAGAAAACAAATAATTCAATTAAATCTGGAGCACAGATTTGAATAGAGTATTCTCAAAAGAAATGGTTGAGAGACACTTAAAGAAATGTTCAACATCCTTAAACCATCAGGGAAACACATGTTATACCCATCAGAATGGTCAAGATCAATAAGATAAATGATGGCTCATACTGTTGAGGATGTGGCATAAGAGAAACTCATCCATTGTTGGTGGGGTTGCAAACTCAGACAACCACTCTAGAAATCAGTGTGACTGTTTCCAGGAAAATGGGAATTCATCTACTTCCACATCCAGTTGTGCCACTTTGGTCATATACACGAAGGTTACTTCATCCAACTACAGAGACTTAATCAACTACAGAGCTTAATCATGTTTATTGCTGCTATTTTCATAATAGCCAGAAATTGGAAAGACCTTAGATGTCAGTGAATACATAAAGAAAATGTGGTACATTTGCATAATGTAATATCACACATTACAAATGAAATTATGAAACTCACAGGAAAATAGGTGGAACTAGAAAAAAGCCATCCCGAGTGAGGCAATCCAGACCCAGAAAGACAAATATGGTATGTATTTGCTTATATGTGAATATTAGCTGTTAAGCCAAAGATAAGCAAGCTACAATCTGTATAACCAAACTGGAAGGAACTAGGGAGGAGGACAGATCTCCATAGGAATGAGAAATAAAATAGTTATGGACTGAGGTGTGTGTGTGTGGGGGGGGGGCTGAAATGAGAGGATTAAATGGCAATGAAGATTGAAGAGGGGGTGAGGAACGAATACAGGGAGGGACAGCTAAAATTAAGGGCCATTTTAGGGGTTATATGGAAACATAATACAGTAGACACTTCCTAAGTGTATACATATGTGAAGGAAACCTAAATGAGATCACCAAACAAAGGGGGAGACAGAGCTCCAGCTGGAAATCTCTCAACTCCAAATGAAGCTTCAGGACTAGGGATGGGTTACATATGATAGAGTTGTTGGACAAAGGGGTCCCAGGGAAATCCTCAAAGAACCCAGGCTGTTGCAAAGGCTGTAGGTTGCTCTCCCAAAACTGATGGCAAGACCTTATTGTTGAAAATAACACCCACACAACTCATTGAACACAGAGAAGTCAAGCTGGTGCCTATATAGAGTCTTTACTCACACTGGCTAGTGTTCTTGGTACCGAATGAAACTCTACACCTTACCAAAGGAGAATATAAACACCCACCCAGCTCCAAACCTGCAAGTCTTGCCTGCAAGATGTGCTAGTGTAATGGTGGCACAAACCTTGACTGAGTAACCAACCTGTATCTGATTTGACTAAAGGATTATTCCATGGGATGGAATCTATACCCAACTCTGCTTGGGTGACCAAGAACTTGAGACTTGATAGCCAGGGTGGCTTGGCCCCATAAAATGAGTTTGCCAATGTTCCTTCTGTTTCTATTTTGTGGAATAATTTGAGGAGTATTGATATTAGCTCTTCTTTGAAAATCTGGTAGAATTCTACTCTAAAACCATCTGGCTCTGAGCTTTTTTGGTTGGGAGACTTTTAACAACTACTTCTATTTCCTTAGAGGTTATAGGTCTACTTAGTTTGTTTACCTGATCTTGATTTAACTTTGGTAAGTGGTATCTATCAAGAAAACCATCCATTTTGTTTAGATTTCCCAATTGTGTGGCGTACAGTTTTTTGAAGTAAGACCTAATGATTCTTTGGATTTCCTCAGCATCTACTGTCATATCCTTCTTTTAAGTTCTGATTTTTTTTTTTTTTTTTTTTTTGTTAATTTGGATATTCTCTCTTCTGCCCTTTAGTTGGGTTGGCTAAGTGATTGTCTATCTTGTTGATTTTCTCAAAGAACCAATTCTTGGTTTTGTTCATTCTTTGAATTGTTCTCTTTGTTTCTAATTTATTGATTTCAGCCCTGAGTTTGATTATTATTATTATTATTATTATTATTTTTGTCTACTGCGTTTGGGTGTGTTTGTTTCTTTTCGTTCTACAGTTTTCAGGTTTGCTGTTGAGTAGCTAGTATGAGATCTCACTAATTTCTTTATGAAGGCACTTAGTGCTATGAACTTTCCTCTTAGCACTGCTTTCATCATGTCCCATAAGTTTGGATATGTTGTGCATTTGTTTTCATTGAATTCTAGAAAGAGTCTAACTTCTTTATTTCTTCTTTGAAGAAATGGCAATAGATAGTTGTTCAGTTTCCAGGAAATTTGTAGGCTCTTGGTTGTTTTTGTTGTTGTTGAAATCCAGCTTTAATTCATAGTGGTCTAATAAACCCAAGGGCTTATTTAAATTTTCTTGTATCTGTTAAGCCCAAGTATATGGGCAATTTTGGAAAAAGTTCTGTGAGATGCTGAGAAGACTGTGTATTCTTTTGTGTTTGGGTGAAAGGTTCTGTAGATATCTGTTATGCCCATTTGAGTCATAATGTCTGTTAGTTCCATTATTTCTCTGTTTAGTGTATGTCTGGATGACTTGTTCATTGGTGAGAGTAGGGTGTTTAAATCTCAAACTATTAATGTGTGGGGTTCAATGTGTAATTTAAGCTTTAGTAGTGTTTCTTTTATAAATGTGGAAACCCTTGCATTTGGGGTATAGATATTCAGAATTGAGATGTCATCTTGGTGGATTTTTCCATTGGTGAGTATGAAGTGTCCTTTCCCATCTCTTTTGATTAATTTTGGTTGAAAGTCTATTTTATTAGATATTAGAATTGTTACTCCAGGTTGCTTTTTGGGTTCGTTTGCTTTCAAAATATTTTCCCAGTCCTTTACTCTGAGGTAATGTCTATCTTTGATGCTGAGGTATGTTTCTTGTATACAACAGACAAAATTTGTTATTGTATCCATTGTGTTAGCCTGTGCCTTTTTATTGGGGAATTAAGTCCACTGATGTTGAGAGATTAAAAAAAAAGATCAATTATTGTTATTTCCTGTAATTTTGATGTTGTTGTTAGTAGTAGAAGAAGAAGTAGTAGTAGTGGTTATTATAGGTTTAGATGTTGGTTTCTAAGTTTATCTTTGTTGGATGGGTGGTTTTTAGATTTTTTTAAACCTTGGTTTCTGTTTCCTTTCTGTCTTTTGGCCTTAATGGCCTTGGCTTCTGATGACTAGCAAGCCTTCCTTACTAGTTGGGTGTATCTCCTGGAGTTTTTGTGGCCTGCATGGCCTCTGGGGTTTTGGGTGCTAACCTTGGCTCTGGGGTCCCTAGTACCAATGTGGCCTGTGGTCCTTAGTATCAGCAGGTGTCAAGAAAAGCATGCAGAATTGTGGGCTAGAAAATGGAGTCCAGCCGGGTGGTGGTGGCGCACGCCTTTAATCTCAGCACTTGGGAGGCAGAGGCAGGTGGATTTCTAAGTTCGAGGCCAGCCTGGTCTACAGAGTGAGTTCCAGGACAGCCAGGACTACACAGAGAAACCCTGTCTCGGGAAAAAAAAAAAAAGAAAGAAAGAAAGAAAGAAAGAAAGAAAGAAAGAAAATGGAATCTAGTCCAGGGGATGGGTGTTGGTATGTTTTAAGAGGATGTGGCAGGCAAGGGCTTGGGGCAGAGACTACCTTATTATTCCTGGTGCCAGCAGGATTCCAAGAAAGCAGGCAGAGTTGTGGGGTAAGAAATGGAGCACAGAGCTTGAGGTGTAGTTTACCTCTGTTAGGTGTGCTTTCAGGTGAGTTGGTGGGAACTGGCTTGGAGGGGAGGGGCTTACCTGGTACCACTGGTACCTGCAGGCCTCCAGGAGAGTAGGCATAGTTGTGGGGCCAGAAATACAATGCAAGGTATGGGGTGCAGTTTACCACTGTTTGACAACTACTCTTAACGATAGACAGCTTGTCCATCTTTAGATGGTCAACACAAAAATGAACATAACGGTATCTCTGGAAGCTGCTTGTCTCATAATGTCATATCAGGATTTTCTTAAACTTCTGCTTTTATTTTTTAATTAATTAATTAATTATAGCCTACAGGTTTTGTATAACGTTATGTCTTCTGGCTTTGGGTTTTAATGGGACTCCTGAGTGTGCACACAAGTGTGTCTCTATGTCAATATTTGTTTCTTGTGCCTTTTTTGCTAGAATCCTTTCCTTCTGTTCGTTTTGTCCTATTCTGATTTGCTTTTATTTATCTTATTTTATTTTATTATTATTACTTAGCAGCCTGTTTGTTTTCTAAGAAGAGACAGTAAGGGGGTGGGTTATGATGGAGGGGGAAGTGGGGAGGAACTGGGAGGTGTCAAGGTTTGAGTAACTGCTGTCTATCTAGCAAGCCATTTTATACTGTTATTACTGTTACAAGGAAACTTTCTTATATACTATTCCTACTGTTACGAGGAAACATTCTCATGTTCAAGTTGATCACATATTTTGTTATATTCTGTGTTTGGTGTTCTTGGAAACTAATTATAATAGAGTCAGTTAGAATTACTTTGTATAGTTAGCCACAATAAGCTTGGACCTGAACATACTGCCTGGAAGCACTTCTGGCACCAGTGTATGAACTTTTATGGTTTTTGTCTTTATAAGTTGTTCCTGTGATGAACCCCAACCCAATAGAGACACCTGTACCAATATAAGAAGCCATTTTGAATAAGACTTCCATTTTGAGTAGGAATTGAGAGGAAAGTTTGTAATTCCCAAGACCTCACTGGGAATTTACATTCTACTTGGCAGAAAGGGATGTGTACATGGGCAACTGACATCCTGGTTGGCAAGTTAAGACATGAGTGTTAGGCAAGGCAAATTCCCCACCACAGTTGAATACCATACCCAATGGGAACAGGATAAGTGAGCCACCATGTGGTGGCTGGGAATTGAACTCAGGACCTCTGGAAAAGCAGTCAGTGCTCTTAACCCATAAGCCATTCCTCCAGGCCCCAAAGATGAGTTCTTAAGGAATTCCCCTATCCCTAAACCCTGATTGGTAGAATAACTTGGCACAGATATTTGTGGACCCCTACTCTCTGTCAGTGGTACTTACTTCAAGACACCCCTCCCCCCCCCCCAGTGAGACACCGAGATGATGCAGATCAATGCAAAAGCAAGAGGTTTATTTTCTGTTGCATTCGGGTCGACCTTCAATTAGTCCCTCAAGGAGAGTGACTAGAAGGTGACCCTGAATGGCTATTACAAGCAGTTTTTATACTTTTCAGGGGCACAGGTTACATCAGCAAGATTACAGTTCAAACTTATTGGCTAAGCATATTGACCTTTAAATCTATTGGCTAGCAAGCATACACATTTGTACTCTACCTGAGACTCTCCAGAGGGTCAGGTGACTGTCAGTCAGTACATTCTGAGAATTTTTTACTCAAGAATGATTCTGTGGGTGGAGAATGGAACTTGGCCTAGCCTTGACCCCAGGTGGGAGGGGAAAGCTGTAAGGAGGGTGTGGGACTGAAAAAAAACCCTTAGCGTCCCTCAGCCTGATTGGTACAATTATTCAATGAGACTCTTTTTCCAGGTGATTGTAGACAGTCAAGCTGACAATTAAAACAATCACATTGCCCATTCTCACTCCATTTATTTTATTTTATTTATTTATTTATTTATTTATTTATTTATTTTTGAGACACAGTCACACTAGATACTCCACACTGGCTTCTAACTACAATCTTTCAGGGTAAGTCTCCCAAGTAGTATGTTTACAGGCATGTGCCACTACAATCAGTTTTCTACTCATTGTTATGATACCAGTTAGGTTAAACTAGTTTCTACTACAATGACCTTATTTCAAGTGTGTGTGTGTGTGTGTGTGTTTCACTTAAGACATGAAAGAAGCCAGATATGGTGGTACAGGCCTGTAGTTCTAGTTCATGGGAGTATGGGGGGTGGGGTGGAATGGGGTGGTATAGGCCTGTAGTTCCAGTTCTTAGTGGGCTAAAACAATAGATTGCAAGTTCAAGGCCAGTCTGGGATATAAAAGAGGAAGCTGGAGTTAGGGAATGTTTTAAGGTAAAGGATAAACTGAAAGCCGGTGTACTAACACTCCAGTTGTTTACATTGTAGAAAATGCTATCAGTGTCTCCCTCTGTCACCATTGTTATTCTTCCTTTCTTAAGAGCAGGACCTGCACGCTTTTCTGGAAGACAATGTTCCTAACTCAAAATACTTGAACTCTGAGGATCCTTTGCATATGACTAGTTCTGGGAAGTAAGATGCCAGCTGTCTCTAGGTGGACACTCCTTCCTTTAGGGAAGTTCAGAAGCTCACCACTGAGAGAAAATGCTTTATTTCAGGGCAGTTCTCCCGAGCCTCTTCCCTAAGGACAGAAGTTCCAGAAAGCATGCAACAGATGAGTCCTAGCTCTGACAGCACTGAGGGAAAGTTACTCATTTTATTATATCCTTGAGAGAAGATCAGCTTTTCTTCTGAATAAGTTTAAATATTCAAAGTAAAATTCTCCTCCCTTCCCTTGATCCCCCATCTCTCCTTTATTACCAGTCAATATTAAAATAGTAATTGACTCAAGAATACAAAATTATTTCATATTGGAAAATATACACAACCAAATAAAAAAGTAAATCAATGTATTTTCAGAAAAGACACTTTTGATAAATATTCACACATTAGCACAATCATTTAAATAAATTGTCAGATATATTTTAAAGCATAGAAAGCTATTTTATAAACAAAACACACATATACTATATAATATTTTATTCTTAAAACTTTTTATCAATTCTTTGTGAATTTCACATCATTCATATCCTTGTCTCTTCATATCCACTCTCTGCCCTTGCAACTCCTTCCCCCCAAAACCCCAAAACCAAACACCAGAAAAACCCTCTTTCACTGGGGGCGCTGTGATGTGTCTCAGCGTGCCCTACAGTATATCCTTTTGCTTACACTTCTTTGCCTGCAAATGTTCACTGCAGTGAGTCATTGATTTGGTTCGAGGCTTCTGGTATCTGCTACACTATCAATACAAGAACCTCTTGGATAGCCTGTTGTTGCTTTGTGTCATGAAGATCCTGCAGCTTTGGATCTACAGGACCAGCCCCTTCATTTGTTCGGCCAGTTCATAGATAGGAATTACACCAGCAGGGTGAGCTCTCCAGTACTGCTCTAACTAGCGCATCCAACCCTGCAACTAGCAAGGTGGCGGGGCCAGGTTTCTCATCCTCATGCCCTGGAGGCGGGCTCACCTGTGCCTTCACCACTAGGGTCAGTTTTATTGTACTGCTCAAGCGGAAGTTCAAGGCCTGCTTTTCCAAGTGCTCCAGCAGGTGTGGAACAGGGCCAGCTCTTATGATTCCAGGGCCAGCTCTCCCACCCACCGTAAGTGGAAAAAAAAAAAAAAAAAGGTATCTCTCCTATGCCCACGCCATTGCCTGGCAGATGAACGGCAGGGCCAGCTCTTCTGTACTCACTTGGGATTGGCTCACATCCTCCTGCCACCACTATTGTGCTACCTAGGCATGGTACAAGGCTGTATCTCTGCTCTCCTTAGTGTGGTAGCCTGCAAGGAGTGGGGCCAGCTCTCTCAGTGCCACAGCGAGGAGCTGGGCCAGGCAGGTCTGCACAGCCCTTGGACACCAACATAGTCCCAGCTGGCAGCCCAGACCAGGGACATCTGCATGATCTTTGGCGGTAATAGGAACCAAGAAGATTGACACAGACCCCTTCTGACATATGGCCACAGACCCAGACGTGGTCCTCTGTAGCAGCATAGGCTGGGTTAGGACTTCTCTATGGCCTCAGGTGGTGGGGCAGGCTACTCATATCAGGCCGTTCCTCTCTATCCGTGTGTCTCCTTTTCTGCTTCTCTTCATAATGCTCAAATCATTCTGCTTCCTTTTCTCTCCCATCTCCTCACCCTATACTTTCATATTGTAGTGGCTCCTACTACAGGCTGGCCTCGTGGCCTCTTGGTGTCTTCTGCTTGTCCACATCGTACCATATATAATATTTGAATAAAGGAGAAGAAAAAGAAGGAAAGAGCTGGCCCTTGTGATATTCGGGACATGCTAAGGATACAGATGTTGAGATCGGAGTATATGAAGTGGTTTTTAATTCATAAGAAATAAATGACTGGAGAGATGGCTCAGCGGTTAAGAGCACTGGATACTATTCCAGAGGTCATGAGTTCAAGTCCCAGCAACCACATGGTGGCTCACAACCACCTATGGGGGGGATGATATGATGCCCTCTTCAGGCAGGTGGATGTATGTGCAGCAGAGCACTCAACAGTAAATTTAAAAAAAAAAAAAAAGGTAAAAAGAAGACATTATTAAAAAAAAAAAAAAAAGAAAAACTCACAAATTGCTGAGAGGATGAATATTCTAAAAATCTTAGAAAATTCATGATGATTTTTTTTCTTTTCGAGTTTATTATAATAATTACAACAACCTTTCTCCCTTCCATTTTCTTCCCTCAAACCCTCCCATAATGATGATGAATTTTAAGTAAACTACATTGCTATTTCATGCTATCATATATTGAGCATCTGAGACAATGCAATAAGATGAGAAAAAAGAATAGAAGTCACAAAAATTAGAATTTCCAAAACAAATCTTATTTTAGTTAACATATTTGATTGCACAGTGGAGCTAATAGAATCTAGCAGCCACATTAAGAGAAGAAGCTCAGTGTGGCTAGACACAAGATCAATACAAAAATCAATTTCCTTCTTACATTCAAAAAATAGATAACTGGAAAAGATAATGATGCAACGATGGAAATAAAATTATAAAGAGTTTAGGAACAAATCAAACTCACTATGAGGCTTATATTCCAATAAACCCATGTTAAGATGAAAATACTGTAGGCTAGAAATGCATTCTAAATGCCAGTCGTGCTTAGCAATCCAGTACACTGTAGAATACTGTTGCTACCTTGTTATTAGTATGGATTCTAGATGCATGGCTCACTGCTGCTAGCAGCACCTCCAGAGGGTTGTGCTGCATAGTCAATGGTTGGAACCCAGGAAAACATCAAAGTATAAAGTGTGGCTTCTACTGAATCCATACTGATTATGCACCACTGTGAAGCTGGGGGATCATAACTAGAAGTGCTATGAGTTGGAGACCAATTGTCTGTAGTTACTAATTCAAATGAACATAAGAAGGAGCTTCCATAAACCAGGGATGAGAAAATAAATGCGTACAACTGTTTTTGGAAAACAACTTGATAACCTTTACTGCAGAGGAAGATGTGCAAATGTCACTATCAGTAATTTCTCTTGGAGGCTTAGTTTCTAGAGGAGATGTAGCAATACGCTCAAGGATACATGTACAAAAGCATTCATTGCTGCAGCTTTTTAAAGCAATAAAGATTTGAGAACAAAAGTAAATGATTATCGGCAGGAGGACGTTATGTTTACACAGCAATTGCAATGAATGAATGAACTGAATCTACAAGCACCAATTTCTGCAGGGAGAGGAAGTGTCAGAGAATAGTGTTTAACGCACATTCTGAAAGCCTACAATCCCATGCTGTATGGCTACATGCATATGTAACAAAGCATTGCATAGGAGAGTGATAAACACCAAATGTCAGCTAGTGATTCCTTCCGGCCAAAGAAGAGGAACATGACACAAGGAAGACCTCTTATATCCCACTTTATGTTCGTGATCTGAAATGAACATAAGGAAATGTCAATGTTTGATAAAGCTGCCATGAAGTTACCTTTAAAGTATTCCGAGTGTTTGGTATATTTTATAATATTTGCAAAGTGGAAGAAATCATCTAGGAAGTCTAGTTTTTTGTAATCATGGGCCCCACTTGAGCTTGCAGAAACCAGGATTTCTGCCAGCTGGACATTTCAACTTTCCTTTCTTAGTTCTTTATCTCTTCCTTAGGAGTTAGGATGAGGTCATAGCCGCATAAGCAGAGTGGCACAATTTAAGAGTCCCTACAACGTGCTAGGTTGTTGTGATGAACACTGTGACTGTGACTGTGATGGTTTGTATAAGCTTGGCCTAGGGAGTGGCACTATTAGAGGGTCTGGCCCTGTTGGAGTGGGTGTGGCCTTGTTGGAGTAAGTGTGTCACTGTGGGTGGTGGGCTTTAAGACCCTCATCCTAGTTGCCTGCCAACAGCCTTCAGATGAAGATGTAGAACTCTCAGTTCCTCCTGCACCATGCCTGCCCAGATGTTGCCATGCTCCCACTTTGATGATAATGGAGTGAACCTCTGAACCAATAAGTCAGCCTCAATTAAATGTTGTCCTAATAAGACTTGCCTTGGTCATGGTGTCTGTTCACAGCTGTAAAACCCTAACTAAGGCGATGACCAAAAGCCACTTGAGGGAAAAAAAAAAAAAAAAAAAAAAAAAAAAAAAAATTGGGTATTTGGCTTGTAGGTTACAGTTTATCATTGAAGGAACCAAGGGCAGGGACTTTCTTGTACAACCCTGGACCACCTCCCCAGGGTGGCACAACCCATACTGAACTGGGTCCTTCTATGTCAATTAAGAAAATGCTTCACAGAGATGCCTACAGGCCAATTTAGTGGAAGGAATTCCTCAGCAGAAGAGTCCTCTTCCCAGGCAACTCTAGTTTGTTTTTCAAAAAAAAAAAAAAAAAAAAAAATTACCAGAACACACTATATTTAATGAAAGAAATTAAGACGTGTTCTCTGACAAAGAGTCGCTAGGGTGATATTGAGAATGGAAAAGTGGGTGGGATGGGGTTACTGACCAAACTTCTACTTGATTGAAAAGATTCATGCTTTCAAGCTCAGTCCTGAATCCGTTCTCACACTGGTGAGAATGTACTAATACCTTGTATCTTCTCAGTCCTGTTTTTGAGGGTATGTTGATTTATTCTCAGTTGACAAAGCCTTTTCCTCACTTCCTTTCTGTGTGTAGAACTCTACTTATCTCACAGGATATTCCCCCACTTGACCTTCGCCTGAAAATTCTAAACAAGCCCTGCTCTTATCCCCTCTCTCCTCTACGCCAGCCTTCTAGGCAGCTTTGTCCTTATCATATTTTCAAAAGAGGAGTAATTCAGTTCCGAGTACAATAGCAGTGTCATCTTGTGAAGCTCTCTTGCTTCCATGTGGGTAGAATAGGGCAATTTTTGATTTAAAAGACCTAGTGTTCCTAGCTTACCATCTTAAGTACAATTCACCTCTACCTGTTCTGTGCTTAAAGGTTCTGCCCTTGATATTTTCAGTGAACAGACCTATGATTAAATATAAGGAGTACATATTCTATTATATATGAGTCATACTTTGCAATCTATGTTATCTTCCCTATTTCTTTACCAAAGACTTTATAAGATAGAACAGAAATTACTGTCCTCATTTACTCCTGAAAAGACCAAGGTATAAAAACATCCATGCTTAGAGTTTGTCAACTGTAGAAGGAAGACTTTAATTGAAGTTAGTAGAAGCAGAACAGTCAGCAAAGGTATGTTGCAAGCCATCATGGTATTAGACATAGACACTTCCACGTAAAAGGATCTCTTCACCTGGCTGTGTCCAAGGGTTTCCATGGAAACAGGTGGGTTCGAGTGAGTTTTCCCTGTCCAACAGATGTTCTCCATGACATGATGTACTGGATAGTTTTATGTCAACTTGACATGAGCTGAAGTCATCTGAGAGGAAGGAACCTCAATTAAGAAAATGCCCCCATAAGATTGGACTGTAAGCAAGCCTGTAAGGCATTTTCTTAATTAGTCTGATGGGGGAGGGACCAGCCAATTGTGGATGGTGCCATCCTTGGTCTGGTGGTCCTGGGTTGTTTGTATAAGAAAGCAGGCTGAGCAAGCCCTAAGGAGCAAGCCACCAAGCTATACTCCTCCATGGCCTCTGCATCAGCTCCTGCCTCCAGGTTCCTGTTCTGTCTGAGTTCCTGCCCTGACTTCCTTCAATGATGCATCTGATATGGAACTGTAAGCCAAATAAATAATCCTCTCCTTGGCATCTTGCCTTTTGGTCATGGCATTTCACTGCAGCAATAGAAACCCTGACTAAGACACAGGGCAGAGAGTTTTTCCACTTAAGAAAAGCAGAGCCCAGGAGAGAAACCCAGGGTTTTTTTTTTTTTTTTTTTTTCCAGCAATCCCAGAAGGAGAGGCTGGAGACAACCAGAGGTGAAAAGGACAGGAAGTGAGCAGGAGGGAGAAGGAGGGAGTGACAGAGAAGCAGATGTGTGAAACCATTTGCCCCCAATTTATCTTCATGAGAATTTGCTATGTGAAAATACCCGCTTGAAAATGAGATAAATAAAGAAGTAATTATTTGCATTACAAATTAACTTTCCACTTCAAAAGCGTATCTGCCACAGGTGTGACTCTGTGATGTGAGACTTTAGAAAAGAAGTAAGTTGGGAGAGGTGGAAGATTTAAACAATAGGACTTCATCCCAATGATGAAGGAGAAGAAACAAAGAAAGAGGTGGTTGTACAGGGAGCTGTCTGCGGAGCACAGACTTTGACATGGACAGGAACGGAGAGTAAAGTCAGCAATAAGGCTGAGCCTTTTAAATAGAGCTGCTTTGCTTAGGGAAAAGAAGTGTGTGTGTGTGCGCGCGCGTATATACACACACATACACACACACAGGGAAAGACTCATATTTTGAGTAAGAAGTGTAATGTCAACAGACTGTAAGAGTTTGTACATTTTTATTTGTTTATTTCCCTTCTGAATTCTCCAAGGTGCAAAAGATGGTTTTAGCAAAACAGGAACGGTGGTATTTCTCTTAGAGAGAGAATGTATTTGTGTAGAAGGCATACATTGATATTAATTCTATTGCAAAAGGGACAGAGATCCTCAGAATCTCGTCATCCAAGCATTACCAGAACAAATCTGAATGAAGGTTGTGAAGGGCAGACACAGAAAAGAGACTGAACTTGGAATACATTGACCGGCAACTCTTCTCTGTCCCTCTGCTCACAGCTTAGATAATTCCACTAAAATTTATCAATTGCTTGGTATAGGTGGATTTCTCATGTGAATTCAAAGAACTCAGCTCAGCTTCCTTAGAGAGCCTAGAAAAGATGAAAACCAAGTCTCTGAGGCAGGCCAGAGGGAAGGGATGCAAAGGCTCAGCATGGCCAACTTTTAAAAGAAGCAACCACGGGATTGAAGAAGCACCATCTTCATTACTCTTTGCTACTTCAATATCTTGTAGAGACAAAAGAGGAAAAATTTATTTTGTTTCATGGTTTCAAAAGGTCTCAGGTCATCATGGTGGAGAAAGTACGGAGGTATCCATGCTGGTGAGAGCCTGTGGCAGAGGTTTCTCCGGGTACACCACCATGAAGGGAGAGTGTACTGAAACCTGGCGGTAGGGGATAACCTTCAAAGACTTGCCCCTAGTGTCCATCTCTAGCAAATAGGTCTGTGTCCTAAAAATTCCATAGCCTTCTAAAACAGTACCACCACCTAGTGAACAAGCATTTACATCATGGGCTGGTAAGGGATATCTAAGTTTCAAACCTTAACTATTTACACCAAGGATGGTGACCACCTCATAACACAACATGCATTTAGTCCAGCTTCAGGAGTTTCCTTATCTGAACAGTCTCAGCAACACCTAAAAGCAACGCCTAAAAGTCAGTCTCTTCTAAAACTCAAGGCAAATCTAAAAGTTTCGTGTGTGTGTATGTGTGTGTGTTATGTATACATGTGTGTGTACCACGTGTGGGCCTGGTACCCATGGAGGTCAGAAGAGGATAGAAGATCCCTTGGAATGAAGTTCTTGTTGGTTGTAAGCCAGCATATGAGTATTGGGAAACAAATCCAGGTCCTCTGTAAGAACAAGTGCCTTTGACTGCTGAGACCATCTGTCCAGCCCCAACAAGGGAGGCACATTTTCAACCCTGAGTCCCAGTATCATAAAAATAGAACTTACATAACTCCTATGTACAGTGGTGTACAAATGAAGCAAAAGTTCCCCATCCTATGTGCCTTTTGAGACATTGCAGGTGTGGCTGCTGTATCACATGTGCAGTAGGTGGCAGAGAAGGGAGAGGCTATGTCTACGCTCAGTGTTCTGACCTATGAACATCTGAGTAATTAGTAGCCTAGCATTCACTGAGACTACCATCTGTCTGGCATCAGGGAGCCTGGACAGGGAGCTAGCCTGAGATGATCACTAATCCAGAGCTAGGACAGGGAGCAAGCCAGAGACTAGAAGAATGTAGGTAAAAAATGGCTGGGGAACCCAGGGTTCCTCCTGCCATGCTGTGGGTAGTTAGCTGGGAATGCCCTGGGTTCCTCCAGCTGGAAGTTAGGCCTGGCTGCTCACTGACTAAAGGCCTCTCCACGGTTCCTCATGGAGCAGCCCCAATACATGAGAAAGTCCTTGGGTTTCCAAAACCAGTTTATTGGCATGGCGGATGGTGGATGGATCTGGATGCACACTCCCTAAAACCCAGGGTGGACCTGAGTTAAATACGGAGGGGAAGAGAGAGGAGGGGCTGGGGAGGAATGCTTAATTGACTCCACCCTTTGGCCTTCAGGTATCTCATTAGTATGTAAATCTCTCTAGGGCCTGGGGCCTGTTCATCATGCCCTCCACCTGTGTAACTGAAGGGCACTGTAACTGAAGGGCACAGGTTGAATGAAGATTAGACCTTGTGAGGGGAGCCTGGGTTCTGGGGGCATGGCCAAACCCACAACCCAAGAACCAGGATACCCTTCCATGGCCCAACAGAAGAACCCTTTTTGGGAAGACCTGGGGACATGTTGATGTGTGAAGGTTGTGCAGAACTGGCCTTAACCCTCACCTTGGCATCATGAGAAAGCTGGCTCTGGGAGCATGAGAGAAGGAGAGCTCACCCACCCGTAGCCATCTGCAGTACTCAGGAGAGCAGGCTGTACACTGCAGGAGTTTCGACTGAGCCACTCCTATGGGGTGGCATGAACAAGGGAGAGATACTCTCTTCCTCCCTCACCCCTCACCACCCATGGAGGGAGATCTGGCCCTGGGGTCCTGAGAGTAGGACAGCTGTCTGTACCCAGAGGGTGTGAGAGCAGGAGAACTGGTGGGCAGACCAACTTGGATATCTCTCAGGCCCAGATCCAGGCCTTTGAATTGGCCCACCCCAACTTCTACCCCATCTATGAACTGCTGGAATGCATGAAGGGCCTGGTCCTACAAATCCAAAATTACAGGCTCTCCAAAACACAGGACAATGACAGTATCTCCAAGATGAGTTCCAGTATTGATGGAGTGACAGAAGCCAGAGGCCTCATACCAGACCAGCGAGTCATTGCAGAGAACATTTGCAAGCAAAGAAGTGTGGGCAGAAGGTATACTTTGGTACACACTGGGACACACTGCAGCTTCCACAATGAGTTTTGGTTTTTCTCTGTTTTGGGGGAGGTTGCAAGGGTGGAGAGTGGGTCTGAGTGAAGGGGGAGATGGGTGGGGTTGGAGTGCATGATGTGAAATTTACAAAGAGCCAATAAACAGATTAAAAAAAAAAATCCCATTCTACAATGGAGGCAATTGGACTAAGGCAAGAATGCAACCTACAGGAGCAGATACCACTGTGTCTTCAAGTCCAGGGAACAGGATCTCATTAAGGTGGCTTCTATGACCCGCCTACCTGTAACATACATGGCCTTTCACCTAGCCTGGCTTCTCTCAGTGTCTACAGCTTTGTTTAGCAAACGTCATGTGACTCTTAGCATCTCCAAATATCCTCCAATTTCCAATGTCCACTACAACTTAAGCTTTATACTGATAGCTTTATGTACCACCTTCCCAGGGAGCTTCCATCGAAGTCAAGGCTATGCACTATTGGCCTCACAAACAGTCTAGTCTTTTGTTTGTTTGTTTGGTTTTCAAGAAAGGGTTTCTCTGTGTAGCCCTGGCTGTCCTGGAACTCACTCTGTAGACCAGGCTGGCCTCAAACTCAGAAATCCGCCTGCCTCTGCCTCCCAAGAGCTGGGATTAAAGAGGTGCCCCACCACTGACCGGCAGTTGTTTGTTATTTTGAGATAAGGTTTTGTTATGCAGCCAAGGCTTTGCTTGAGCTTATTATGTAGCCCAGGCTGCTCTCAAACTCCTGATCTTGTCTCAGTCTCCCAAGAGCTGGGATTCCAGGCCTTTGCTACTGAATCTAGCACCTATACACTGTTGTATCTTGTTGTGTTGTATCTTGTTTTTTCCACTTAGTGTAAGTTTATCATCTTGTTATTTAGTTATCTCAGTGCTATTTGTTTAAAACACTTTTTTATTTATAAGCTATCTTTGTTGAAATATATATTTATGTATATATGTATATATATGTATACATATATATATGTATGCATATATATACATATATATATGTATATGTATACATATATATACATATACATAAATTGAAATTGAAATTAAAATCAATCAGGAGACTGAGACAGAAGATCATGAGTTTGAGAACAGTCTGGGCTACATAATAAGCTCAAGTATAGGCTTGGCTGCGTAGTAAGACTTTGTCTCAAAACAACAAACAACCAGTAAAACAGAATGTGTGTGTGTGTGTGTGTGCGTGTGTGTGTGTGTATGTATGTATGTATGTATATTAGACTTTCATTGGTTTTTTTTTCAGTTGGTATATCTGTATGTAAAGACCATAGTTGGTAACTTTATTTTTCATAGTGCCCATATTGAACCCAGGGCCTTGTGCCCACTAGGAGAGCAGTTTATGATCACATAGAGTATAACCTTAGCCTTTGGGGTTTTGAGACAGGATCTTGTTCATCTGAGCTGTCCTCAAACTCACAATCTTCTTGCCTTGGTCTCCCAAGTGCTAGAGTTCTACTTCAGGCATGTAGCACTGGTCTGGCTAGAAACTGTAACTTACAGTAAGTTTTGAAATCAGGGAGTGAGAATTCTCAACCCCTTATCCCCATTTTTGGAAATAATTAATTTCCTTCTGTTTCTATGATTTACCTATTCTGGATATCTCTTCTTTTTAAAATTTGTTTTGGCTAGTCTGGGTTTTTTGCATTTCTATATAAATTTACAATCTGCTCGTAAGATTTTTTTTTAAAGAAGAAAAAGTCTCCTGGAATTTTGAAATTGTTGCATAAGTATATATATCAACTTGTAGGAAATTGTCCTCTTAACATACTGGGCCTTCCAATGTGAGGATAGGACATGTTAAAGGTCCCCATCCTTTTTGATTTGTTAATTTTCACAATTAAATATTTTAATTGATAGAAACTAGTCATCTTAAAGTGAGTAGTCCAGTGACATTTGGTAACTTACAATATTGTGTAACTACTCTCCCCCTATGGGGTTTCATTTTCATTATCATAGGAGGAAATCAGGCACCCATGGAGCAGTTAGCCCACATTCTCCTTTCTTCCCATGTTAAGAACTACCAGTCTAACCTTTATCTCTGTGAATTTATCCATTCTGAATATTTAATAAGACTAAATCATAATAGGCATGATTTGTGTGTCTGGCTTCTTGCATTAGTGTAATGTGTTTATCCATATTGTACCATGAACCAATATTTTATTCCTTTGTATTGAAAAGATAAAAGTTATTCTGAGACTTGCTAGAGACTATAGGCCCTCCTACTAAGCTTCCATAAGAAGAGAAACCAACTAGATCCCGGATGTTGCAGCTTCTAGAGTCTATTATATGAAGAACGTAGAATAAAGTGGCAGAAAGGGTAACTTGTGATGGATGCTGGGATGCGTGCATCCTAGATCTTATTTGGGGATTTGTTCCTTCAGTTGTTTAGAATGGAATAAAAGCTTTCAACAGAAGAGAGTCCCTGTCTAAATCATGCCCCCTTTTTAGAGGTAGTTGTCATCCAGTGACCATCTGGAATCAGGAATGGTCTACCTACTACATTGTTTCCTGTGCAATTCCATCATCCTTTCTGCACTTACTCCGCTTCCCCCAACCCCTTATACGTGTTGATCCCTAAGTCATAGCCTATTAAATGTCTCTATTCTCTATGCAAATTTCCTTTTCAGAATTTTAATATGAGCCCTACAAAGTCAATGCAATTTGAGTTGGGTCATTAAAAATTGAATATTCCAATCATGGGGAATAATGAATCTATGGCACTCTGAACTGATTCAACAACATTTAAAGGATTATAACTTATTGAGGTCTCATAGTTTAAGAGAAACTAATAAAATGATTATATTCAGAGGAAATCAACCAGGATAGTAGTGCAAGAGAAAAATTCTTGCGTTAGAGCTGGAGAAGTTGAAACTTTGAGAATTGTCTTAAATTCACATAAAAAAGATGGAACCTAAAGACTGGTTTTTGAAAGGAGACAGATTTTGGCTGAATGATGGCAGAATTTTTTAAACATACATTTAAAAAAATGTATCATTTTATTTTATGTATTTGGATGTTTGCCTGTGTGTATGTCTGTGCACAACTTGCAAACCTGGTACCTGTGGAGGCCAAAAGTGGATGTCAGATACCCAGGAACTAGAGTTACAGATGGTTCTGAGCCTCTCTCTGTGTTGATGCTAAGAGTCAAACTTTGGTCTTCTACATACTTGTGCTCTTATCTGCTGAGCTATCTCTCCAGACCTGGCAGGGTTTTGTCTTGTTTTTTTAAAGGATAACTTGTCACATGTCTTGGGAAATAATGATGAGACAGCTCCTTGATACAGATGGATAATCACCGATCAGAAGTGTTCATGAGAGGAGTTCTATACTAAGAACTGGAATACAGTCCTTTTTGATTCTCAAATCTCATGATTATGGCTTGTGATAAGTTATAAGCTTTTTAAGGGTCTTAATGTAGAGACTTATGGGATCTACTCAACTGCAGTGCAAGACTCAATTTTATCAGTTTTTCATAAAGGAAAACAATACGCTCTCCATCATTTTCAGTCTGTCTACAGTGGCATGGCAGAGAAGAGAATAAATACACGGTATTTTCATGGATCTCCCCCACCAAGAATGAGTTTGTTGTTCAATTCCCCCCTTTTAAGACACAGAGAAGCAAATGGTTGATTTTGAATTAGCTTTTATTTTTATTAATCAGCATGTTTACAGGTTTTAAGGGCTCAGCAGATAATTTATATCCTTCTATAAATAGCTTAGGCTTGTATTATCATAGCCTTAGGAATCCAGGCTGAACACTTTTCCTAAAAATAAAGTTGAACTCCAGGAATTTTACAGAGTTGACCCAGACCATGGAGGGACTCTGTATTCCAGGGATGAAATCCAACTTCTCACATAAAGGGTGACAAGACGTTCATACCTATACCCAACTTTTATCCATGTCCCAAATCTTCTTCCTTCTGGACAACCCTCATCATATTTTATGGGCTGAATTGTATTTCATGTAAAGCTAAAGTCCTAAACCCCGGAACCTATAAATGATTTGATTTCGAAACAGAGTCTTTGCAGATGTAAGCAAGTTGAGATAAGGCCATATTGGGTGAAGACAGCCCTAATCCAGTGATTTATAAAAGAAAAATTTAGACCCAGACACAATGCTATGAGAAGTTGGAGGTGAAAACTTACGTTGCCAAAGCTAAGGAGCAAGTCAAGGGGATTGCCAGTAACTGTCAGAGACTAGGAAGAAGTCAATGATCTTTCCCTGGAGTCTCCAGAGAAAGCACAGCTCTCCAGGTGCCTTCACTCCATACTTCTGGCCTCTAGAACCATGAGTGAATACAGCTGATATTGTTTTAAATTGCCCAGCATGTAGATCCCTTGTTACAGCAGCCCTGAACATTAGCGTCCCATACCCAAGGCTCTTCTGTCAGGCCAGAAGAGATGGAGAGAGAAGATGGGTTGGCCAAATTGGGCATCATGAAGGACAAAGCCAGGCCGCTTTGAGGAATATGTATGTGTTCTCCTCCTCATCAGATGCTGGTGCCTGATCTTAGATATACCAACCTTAAGAACTGTGCAAAAATAAATTTCTATCAGTTATAAATTATTCAGGCTGCAGTCTTTTGCTATAGCAACATGCACAGACAAAGAGAACTACCAGCTAGTGATTTTTTATCTACTCTTCAAATAGTCTTACAAGAAAGACCAAGATTTAGGTCTCCATTTTTTCTCATGAGTAAAGTGACACTCAGAAGAGGCTATGTAACTTGCCCAAAGTCACTTGTCCTTGAGAGCACTAGATCTGCAGCCCCTGACTCATGTCTGAACACTGTGTTTTCCATAGGGTGGTTAGAGCCAATATGGAGTCATCCATCCCTGCTTTCGCCTGAGGGCATGAGCATCCTTAGAAGTCTACAGCATCTCTCCCAGGAACCAGACTCGACACAAAGCAGAAGCTTGTTGCACAATGGTAGAGACAGATGATTAATTGAGGAGAGGGTAATGGAACAAGTGGGCCTGGGGTCTTGTGTTTGTCCTGGACTCTCGGGTTCTGCCTCTGCCAGGCATGTACCACAGAGATGAACTGACAATGGCATCACCTGCGCTGAGTCTTTGTGTCAGGAGGTAGTCATGGCAACTCACTTGCTTCCTCAGCTGATGAGTAGACAATTAGGTAGAATGGAGGAATCAAGTTAATTGCCTGTCATCTCTTCTCTGCTCCCTGTGTATTGATTCAAATTAAGCTTTTCCAGTCTTCTAATGTCAGCAGATACCAAATGAGAAGCACAGACCTGGGAGTGAGGATCTCCAGCAAATAACTATTGCAAATGACACTCTTAACCTTTACACCTCTCTGTGTGTTTCTGACCTAAGCACTCACAACAACAAATCTCTTTGACTGACCTCCCTTGATTTCTGGTCCAAAGCCTCCAAGCTTCCTAGTGGTAACCCTTTCTGATATCAAGTCCATGCAGCTGGGTGTTCCCTCTTCTTGTTAAAATAAAAGAATTCAGATTAAAGCCTGCATTTGTTGAAACCAGGACAGCACAGAGAGAATAGGTACATAAATCAGCAGTGGCAATGGACACCACACAGTGTGGGCAACACACATGGGAGTCTGGAGTCCAAGATCTAGAAGTACTATGTAACAAGTGAGATGTAGAGAAACGAAGCCCCTCCTTGCCCATCCTGGCCCTGCAGCTTCATTGCAGTAGTCAGATGTTAATGATTTGCAGTTGCTTCCACAATCTTTGCTTGTTCTGATCTTTGTGTTCCAGGGAACCACTCTGTCTGAAATATCTTTTCTACATTTTAAAATCACCTCAACTCTGATGTTATTTGTCCAGAAAGTTATCTCAAAACTGAATTTGGGGCTACCAAACACCTAGAATCCTGTGGTTTTTAAATTGGGTATCAAGTAGTTAAGCACTGAGTACGTAGGTTATCTCCTTACTGGACTATGGATGTCTTAAGGAGGCTGAGGCAATGACTTTGTCTTCCTGGACAGTGCCTTTTGGTACCTAGTACAATGCCTGACACATAAGAAAGTGATAAATGAGTATTTATTGAATAAATGGTTGATTTAAGAAAATGAAAAAAAAAGTTAAAAAAAAAAAAAAAGCTGGACAGTGGCAGTGCACACCTTTATTCCCAGCACTTGGGAGGCAGAGGATTTTTGAGTTCGAGGCCAGCCTGGTCTACAGAGTGAGTTCTAGGACAGCCAGGGCTACACAGAGAAACCCTGTCTTGAAAAACCAAAAAAGAAAGAGAGAGAGAGAGAGAGAGAGAGAGAGAGAGAGAGAGAGAGAGAGAATGGGTAATGAAGTATTGGAGATGACGCTCTAGAAGAAGGAAATGTTTATTTGAATGAGTTGAATGTTGATTGGAGTACATTAAAATTTCTGTACTACTTACAGTTTATTCAAATAGTAGGAAAATATGGTATTTCTTTTGGTTCTATAAGAGTCTTCCCCAAGAACTCTGCCCTGATTCATTCAGCCCAACAGCTCTTCTGAGATTTGTAGTCATGTTGGCAATGAAAATAATGAGCCCTTACAGAGACTAAAGCAGCAGTCACTGAGCTGCGTGTGTCTGAGCTAGATCCCAGCATGTATGTTTTGGTACTGTAGCTTGCTGTTCTTGTGGGACTCCTAATAGTGGGAGCAGGGGCTTTCACTTGCTTTTGGGGCCCTTTCCCTCCTACTGGGTTGCTCTGTTCAGCCTTGATATGTGTGTATGTGCCTAGCGGTACTGTATCTTGTTATGCTATGTTCAGTTAATGTCCCACGGAGGCCTACTCTTTTCTGAAAAAAAATGGAGGATTGGATCTGGGGGGAGGGAAGGGGAAGTGTGTGTTGGTGGGGAAGGACTGAGAGGAGTGGAGGAAGGAGAAGCTGCAGGTGGAATATGTTATATGAGAAAAGAAAGAAAGGAGGGATGGAGGGAGGAAGAGGAGACAGCTAGACAGAGAGACAGAATAATGAGCCCCAAGGTTGAATGTGCTAGATCATGGTGGAAACTGGAGAGGTAGAAGAGATGGCATAGGGACAAAGAGGTTGCAGCGGGAATTTTGGAGACATGTTTGGGATTTCTCTTGGAAGTTCTTCCTGGGGCCAGAAAAAAATTTTTTTTGAGACATTGTACAGACTAATCTATATTGTGGAGCCAATAGGTGCTTTACAGTTTACTGGTAGAAGTGACAATGGGACTGTACAGTAAATCTATATGGAGTTAAAAGTCTTTGCAAGTCCTTGGGGGAATATGGCAAAAAAGAACGAGCAGTGGGGTAGGATTCAGTACAACTGGGTGCCTTTAACCAACTGGGGGCCACAATTCTGAGCCTTAGTTCTCTTTTATGTAAGTGAGGGAGAAGGCAGAACCAATCACTCTCTAGGGACCGTGGGTTTCCTATGCTATTGCTTAGGACTAGAACATGGCAGGAGCATGAGACCAGTATCTTAGGCTCGATTCTGAGAAGTTTAGGTATTCGGGCTCATGCTCTAAACCCCCATCAGATGCTTATAGTCTACTAGAGAGATGATTTATAAGCACTGTGCTTCCTTGCTGGTTGTCTATAAAAAATAGGATTCAGCCGGGCAGTGGTGGCATATGCCTTTAATCCCAGCACTTGGGAGGCAGAGGCAGGTGGATTTCTAAGTTCAAGGCCAGCCTGGTCTACAGAGTGAGTTCCAGGATAGCTAGGGCTACACAGAGAAACCTTGTCTAGACAAACCAAACCAAACCAAACCAAACCAAACCAAACCAAACCAAACCAAACCAAAACAAAACAAAACAAAATAGGATTCATAATTTTTAGTAGCTTCAAATCAGCTTTGAGATGGCTTTATGACAAATACTGTCAGAGTTGAGAAATAAGATGTAAAAAGCTAGGAAAGTTATCCAGACATAGGGGATGATTCATGGAGTAGGGTTAGGTCCACCCTAGGATCTCCACTCAGTCCTTTTCTTCCCACCTTCCTCTGCCTCTCCTCTTTGGCAGGAAGCCATGTGTCAACATGGGAATCAGATGTTGTACATCCATATCCACTTACTGACAATGCCTGACCTGCAGATAAATGTTTAATCCTCCTGTCTCAGTTTCTCCATCTATTAAATGATGTCATTTACCTAAGGTTATTATGAAGGTTGGTTCACTTGATACCAAGAAAAGATACAAACGGGATGGAGGGATGGCTTGGTGATGAAGAGCACCCGCCCCTCTTTGAGAGGTCCTGGGTTTAGTTCCCAGATCCAACATGGCAGCTCCATTCCAAATGACCCAAGGATCTCTTCTGACCTCACAGACACCAGTCATAGATGTGGTGCACATACACACATGCAGGCAAAACTCTCGTACACATACAACAAAATGAAATGGAATGAAAATTATCTGCTGTCATTCTTCCTCACAAAGGTATTGATACTGTTGCTTAGTCTTCCCCTAGAATTCTGATTTTTTTTTTTTTTAACATCGAATTCTGTAGTATCCTACCCAATCGGCTCTTCTGTTTCTATTTGTTTTGCATGGGGGAAACCTAGAAATCACAAACCTTTACTTTTGCAGGTTTAGCTGTTCAGGATTCAGCTTTGCTAGTAGCACAAACCTGTCATTCCATATGGTACTAAGTATAAGAGGCAGTGGGCAGAGAGGAGTCGGGGTTTCACACTGTGTTGCAATACCAGTTATTATAGACAATAACACTGTTAAGTGCTGGAATCAAAGCATTCAGGACCATCAGACAACTGACTCATTAGGATCAGAGGAAATAAAGCTGGGGAGGGGGCAGCATTGGCTTCTTTGTAAAGTTCTTGGGCTCTTGAAAGGTTTAACAGAATGGCAGCCGATTTCTGTCATATTAGATACTGATGCTCTTACAGGTAAATTTATTGAAGTTCAGGCTGACAGCTTTTCATAAATTATCCATAAATTTGATCTTGATTCTGCAATCAATAAGAAAGTAGCTTCTTTAGGTGAGAAGGTAAATGATGTGAGTATTCTGGCTGCTTCTAAATGCTATTTTGATTGACGTTTACAAATTATTTCTGGTGCATTTTTTTCCCTTGAGACACCACACCCAGCTCTTGCTACACAGTTGTTATAGGGTTGATGTTTAGGATCTGACTAGCATTTTATAAAGTCTATCCATGTGATGGTTTGGAAAGCCATCCCCCCCGCCCCCAGTACCCTCAGTATCAAGGTCCTCCAAAAGTCTAGGCAAGTCATTCCCACCCACATGGGCAAAAGCCAGTGGAGACTGAAGTGTTTGAGGATGGCAGCTGCCTTGGTCATTGTTGTCTTTGCAGAGTCTGGGAGGCAAGTAACATTTTCCAAACACTTGGTGGGTATCAAAGTCTGAAAGGTTTGGGTCTCTGTTAAGCAGACAGAAGTTCCTGGGTAGGAAAACCTTCTAAGGGTAGATAGCACATGGAAGGTGCTCTCTGAACCACAGAGTTCAGCCATGACACTGCAGAGGGAATCGACTTACCTTCTTCACTTAAATGACTTATTTTGAATGATTCTAGAAACCAAGACACTAGAACTGTCTTGATAAAAGTCAGGGACTAAAATCAAAGGGTCCTCTTAGCCAGGGCTAACATGTAAGGGTAGTAAGAGTAGAGACAAAGCCCCCAATCCCAGTGTGGGACAGTATTCACTCTGGCATGAGAATTTTCCTCACCAAATGTACCCAGTTCTATTCCACAGAAAGGAGGGATGTATAAACATTGGCCTTGCCTTTCATACTTCAGGACACAGTGAAAGAAAACAAGCAAATGGGCCCCATGGATGCTTAAGGTTAGCTGTGCTGACAGTTAATTACAGGCCTGAAAGAAGAGGAACTTAGTGTTATACAAGACGGCTTCCTGACTGTGACTTCAAGGACCCCTGGCAGGCCGAGACTGCTGAGACCTGCTCATTTTTTTCTTCATTACACTGCATCATGTCTCCGATGACAATTCTCTGTGTGTGTCCCATACATTTTTTTTTTCTTAAGTCAACTTCTCTCTGAATTATTGCCTAGCACTTAGCAATTTGAAGACTGGCAGGATGAAGCCAGATGTAAGCTGGGGAGGTAGAACATTCTATTGTGGAGTAAACAGTTTCTTATTCCTAACCCGGGTTGTCCTGCTCCATGAATCTTCCCCATACCACATGTGCCAGAGGCCAGGGCAGTCATTCCAACCAGACCCTGCTGGGCAGGGGTCCCAAACTGCCTGGCATCTTGAAGTGGGGTAGAGAAAGTGTGGTCTCCTCTCCTCTTTCAGCAGGACAGGATCTTGAGGAAGGCTTTGCGGAACTCCACATTGAAGGTGGTATAGATCACAGGGTTCAGGGCACTGTTCACATAGCCTAGCCACGTCGTGGCTCTGTAAAGCTCTGGGGACACGTGGCATGCCTGACAGTGGGTATTAAGAACATGAGTCAAGAAGAAGGGCAGCCAGCAGACAATGAAGGCCCCTGGGTTGCAAAGAAAGAGAGAGGATGGATAAGGAGTTTGCTTACCACTTCCTTTACAGCATGAAAAGCAATGTATAAGTCCCCCCCCCCCCCCACCTCTCCCCACTGGGCACTCTGCTGGGAGTTTTACATGGTGTTTATTGTCTGTATGCTTAGTTTTGCTTGCGCTCAGTGACTTGCCTCTCCTTTCATTGGTATTGCTCATTTATTCTTTCCCAACACCTCCACAGGTAGGTATGATTAGACACACGTGTGTCTCTGAATTGGAACCTATTCCAGTGTCTTTCATCCACTTCTGGCCTTTGTTGCTAAATTAGCTTTCTAGTTTGACCTTTAGAAATTTCTTGGTCAATTCTTTTTTTTTTTTTTTCCCTATGCATTAAAATCAGATATTTGTTCAGCACCTTCCTATGGAAGAAGGATATCTGATAAAGACGACAAAACCCTTAAAGACCCAATCAATCCAGTCCCTGTGCTGGCAAGTCTGAGTTTGAGGAGACTGAGGCTCGCCAGTGACACTGCCCATGATCAAATCACCCTCACTAATGTGTGTGACATCTGTGACTCATCAACCTTCAATTAATTACATGTTCGAATTTAGATTCTCTACTGTGAAACTTAAAGTTGGCCATATCCATAGTGGAGAACTCGGTAAATACCGGATCATAGAAACAGAAGAGCCACCCACTACTGAAAGATGATCACTTTTTGACATCTTGATGACTTTATTTTGTCTTCTTCCTGTATTTAAATGACCCAGGCAGCATCATATGTACGACAGTAGAGTTTTGCTGTCCTATTTTCTCCCATATATCTTAAAGTAAGTAAATATTTATTAAATGCCCAATGTGTGCCAGACACTTTTGTTCAATCATTATCATTCAATTTATACATTATAATTCACTATGGTAGCCCAAATTAAATGGCTTCATAAATTTCATTTAGTTTTTTTTTGTTTTTGAGTCTCCATCAGCGCTAATATTTATACAGAAACCTTTTCATTGTATTGTGGATATTTTATAATTCAATTTCCAATGTTCTTCAAATGTGGCTATAATAGCCCCCATTGCAGCACCCAGCAAGCACTAGCTTCAACTCACCATCTAACCCAAGCCAAACTAGCAACTCAGACTCACCGAGCACGATGACCACCATCTGGGTGGCCTTCTTCTCTCGAAGTGGCACTCCCCGAGGCTGCAGGTGCCCCAGCTTCAGAGATGTAGATAACCTGCCGTTGCTGAGTTTTCGAACCTCTAAACTGAGCTTGGGTGCCATGGTGGGGCTCAAGGAGTTCCGAGTCCTCTCCACCCGGCCCGGCCCTCCCCCTCCTTCGAAGCTTGGGTGCCTCAAGGCAGTGTCTTGGCAGATGCTGTAGTACCGCTTCAGCTCCCCATGTGTCTGGCCAGGTGAGAGGGGCTGCAGGCGTGACAAGAGAGGGTCCTGGCATTTCTGGGGATATTGTTCTTTTTCAATGTGCTCCTGAAAGGGAAAGAACGAAAAGCAAATAGAGGAACCCCTTGCGTATGCCCTACAGGGGGAGTGGTGGGACCACGGGAAGTTACGAAAATTTGCTTCTGACTTTACAACTGAAAAGCAGCTAGCTACCCCAATAGAACATTCCATCATCAGAGCAAACCAAGAAGAAGGCACCCAAGCACTGTAGTCTGGGCTTTCTGAATTAGAAAGACCTGGGTAATAGCAATTAACATGATAAGTGCCATCCAGGGGGATGTAGTAGGCAAAATCTGGAGTATGGGAAACCCTACAAGATAAAAGCTTCAAGTTCTTAGACAAGTAAATTATTACAACCACTTATGAGATGTAAAGATATGAGCCTTGGATACTTGCTATTTGAGTCTTAAGAGGGTATATATGTATTTGTTGACAGGAACATACATGAAATAAGATAAGTCATAAATTGATAACCACTGAAGCTAGCTGAGGGTGGCTTTGGGTTTGTTTTGTCTCTTTATTTAAAAAAAATTAAATTTAATTTTTCTTTGTTTGAAGATTGGGTGTCATGTAGTTCAAGCTGACCTTGAATTTGCCAGAAAGTTTCAAATTCTCCTGCTTCTACCTCCCAAATACCTGGAGGTCCTAGGTATCAACCACATTTTTTACTTTTGAAATTTTGAATATAAATATTTAAAGGAGGAAAAAAGAAAGAAAACCAAAATTTGCACCATAACTTTTCTAGTCAGTAGATGTTATCTTTCAAGAGGTTAATTGTCCTAATGGTTAACTTCCATTGTAAGATAGAAAACATACTAGAAAAAATAGAATGTGAGGGTTTTTTTTTTTTTTTTTTTTTTTTTTTTTTTTTTTCTGGGATTTTTGCCTGGGAAATGGGGTTGATATGTATGTGTTTGACATTTGAACTTTTCATATTTTAAAGATTAGACACATGTGTCAGTCTTGAATAGGAAGTAGGATTCTGTAACTCCTACTACTGTAGTCATAAAAGCCAGCTATTTCTTCTTTATCCTTACTCTATCCTGTCTCTCCAGGTTTGCTAGAAACTTTGGTACCTCAACCAAGCCCAGACAAAGGAAGATTCACATTGTGAGCCTTTGGGTTGGAGACTCAGAACTGTTGGGTTTTGTTCTGATGTTATTTCCTAATAATTAATATAAGTACATTATATTATTCCAATCTACAACCAAGACAATGTTTATGATTAAGGTGGCATCCATTATCTAAAACCAAATCACAATATTTAACTTCTAGTGTGTTTCAGTTGGGGTTGACAATTAGTTGGGAATGCCTATGGAACTGGAGAACACCCTGCTTCCATGACACTAATGTAAATATCTGTCCTACAAGAAGAGAG
Organism: Arvicanthis niloticus; assembly: GCF_011762505.2. Classification (NCBI taxonomy): domain Eukaryota; kingdom Metazoa; phylum Chordata; class Mammalia; order Rodentia; family Muridae; genus Arvicanthis; species Arvicanthis niloticus. Next base: position 29,995,702 of record NC_047669.1, on the reverse strand, counting down.
TGATTCTTCTAAGATTCCATGCTGGTGAAGGTGTTTCTCAATTTGCTCTGTAAATCCTTAGTCCTACCTCCATAGCTGATGTGTGTAACTCTGATTCTTCTGTGACTGGATGGCTGATAGAAAGACCTTTACCCACAGTTGACAGAACCTCATTCTCCACACCCCTGGCAATGCAGCCTCAAGGCTCACCCATCCTTCCTGGGAAGTCAGCACTTCTCCTTTAGGCTTGGCATCTCCTCAGACCACGGATCTGCCATGTTCATTTTAAACATCTTATCTATCTTTTCTCATTTATATTTTGAGTTTCTAATTGCTACATCAGGCTGGGGTTGTTAATTAATTACAGAGAGACTGGACAAGGTGCAACTCTTCATCATTACCAGTGTTTGACGTTTAGTTCCTAATGTGAGCTCTGGAAGGGGAACCCTGGTTTTGTATTTTGACATCTTTTCTTCACTCTGCTAGCTAGGTATGCCAAGAGCTGGCTTGAGTTGGAAAGGCAAGGCTTAGGGTGACAGTGAAATTGTCATGGTTTTGTACACCGTCAGTAACAATCAGAACCCTTGGAGATTTTATTTCTCTGGCTCTTCCCACGTGTCCATTTCATTGATATCTTTTTTCCAGGTGGCTCTAGATGGCATCCTCACACCACATCTGAAAGTCATTGACTCCCATCATTGAGATCCATCCTACTAGTCCGATGATTTCCGGGGGTCCTTGTTTGAAACCTGTTCTGAGGCTTAACTTATGAAGTCTCTGAAATCTTGGCACATATTACAAATACATGTGTGGGATCAGTGAAGAATTCTGCTTTGTGGTAGGAGTGACATCAAGACAAATCAGCATCTTAGGGAAAGATGTCTCACTCTTTCCCCATGATCGAAGACACACCCACTCACCATTTGTCCTGTGGCATCTGACAGAAACCTGGCCCTTATTGAAAACTGCCGAATGGGATGCAGCCGCAGACAGGAAGACTGGGGAAGGTAGAAGGAGAGACAATCAGTTGTGGGATAATCTCTACAAAATTGAACTATGTTATACGTAACTACGTAGCATGACAGTATCTGGAATGCACTATATTCGTATCTGAAGCCTTAGGTCATGATCTCCTATTTTATGAGAACTATTGTCTTTTTTGTAGGCAGGTCTTAGAACTTTGACTTTGAGAGTCTGATCTACACAGGACATCAGAGATTGAGCTAGATACCCAAACTGGTTCTGTCTTCGAGACTAAACTCAGTTCTTTCTCACCCCAGAAAGCCCTTTCCTGGAGTTTAGTCATTTTTCTTAACCTCACTTTACATTTGGAAAACATCCCAATTGGTTCTGAGTTTTTCATTGATTTTTTTTGAGGGGGGTGGAAGTGAGGTTTATTTTCATGTCCTGTTTCCAAGCTCCTTGAAGACAGTGGCATTATAATATAATGGTCCTTTTACTAGTTGGTTGGAAGTGATTGGTATTCATGACAGGGAAACTATTATGTGCCAGGCAGCAATGTGAGTAAAATCTAAAGCTCAAGGAACTATAAGATCAGTGCTGAGACTCCAAACTTCCTTTGTAGAGCCTAGGAAAAGCCATCCCCCAAGCTGGTCAGTACCTTGACACAGGGGCAGATCAGGAAGACAGGCGAAGGTGGATGATTCTTGGAATGAGTGGTTTACAGACAAAAAGCAGTGCACCATACAACAATCACAGTGAAATGCTACCTTGCCCCCATCCCAGTTCAATAAAATCAGACCTTGTGGGACATCTGAACTGCTGTGGGTGGAAGGCTCTAAAGAGAAGTAGAACAATTTAGAAAGTGTGCTATCAGCTTACCAAGAAAGGTGAGATCTTGGGAGAGCCAGTACACTCTCAATATTGCATTTCCTGTCCTACAACACCAGCTGGGTAGAAGGTGATTCGATGACATCTGTCTCCTAAGTGTGGATGCTGGCACCATGCTCGCAGATGGTCACATGGAGGCTGAGGGCTGCTATGTCTTCCCCTTAGCTTCTGTCCAGTGCTTACCTGCTGAGGAAAGCCAGGTCTGATGCTGATGCACTGGCTGTTCTGTCGAGTGAGGATCCGTTTTCTTCGCCGTTGCCTCAGCACCATGTAGATCCTGGCATAGACCAGGACAGTCACCCCAAAGGGAACATAGAAGGACACTACTGAAGAGTAAATGACAAAATCAGGGTTGGAGATGGAGCAGATGCTGGGATCCCCTGAAGGTAGGAGAAAGGGAGAAGGTAATAATACAATTATCCTCAGTGTGGAGCATTGAACATAAGTCCATATGATATGATATGGGGGTGTGGATGGGAATGTTTGGTCTCAGGCACCTATGTTGTCAGTGCCCCAAAGGAAGCAAGCTAATTCATCTTTGTACTTCTTGCAATTGACTTAAAAAAAAAAATACCGATAATTATATTCCAGACACTGATGTGAACATAGGCTGGGAAGACGAATAGGACAGTGTCTGCCCTTGAGGGAACCAACAGTCTAGCTAGACGGATCATCTCTTCCATGCAAATGGTCAGTTGTAACTCAGAGGAATATAGCCTGGGAGGCTGAGGAGGGGCACAGAGCAAGAGATCAGAGGCTTCCGAGATGATGCCACACCCAGAAAAGAGTCTGCTGGTGCAGAGGCATGAACAAATGGCTGAATGCCATGAAAGCCTCTTTTGGATCCAGAGTGCGAATTCAAGGTGTGGCAGGTGGTAGAGGAACAGAAGACAGGTATTTGGCACTGTGTAGGATGGAAAGAGAGACCGGAAGGAGAATGTGAATTCAAAAGGCTCCTTGTCCCCTGGGCTGTAGAGATGGCTCAGTGGTTAGAAGCAATTGCTGCTCTTGCAAAGGACTCTGGTTCATTTTCCAGCATGAACATGGCAGCTCACAACCACCTGTAACCTCAGTTCCAAGGGATCCATGACTTTTTTTTTTTCTGTTCTCTGTGGGTACCAGATAGACACTACATGGAGATACACATGTTGGTACACACACATACACATAAAAATAAATAAATGTTTAAAGCATAAAGAGTTCTTGCCCCTAATTTAAGGCTCAGAGTGCTCCTTCACCTTCTCTTTGGGAAGCCCTATGATTTCAATTTCTCCACTAGAAGATGCTGAGATTCATCCAGTACTCAGGATAAGGGCAAAGACTTGCTCCATCTTGAAATGAAAAAGGGTAGCAAGCTAACGTGTGCCAGGCAATAAGCCAAGGATTTTATACACATGATTGTACCCAATCATATTGGGGGGAGGGATTATTGTATTATTGTTTCTATTCTTAGATACACAGGCTGGAGTTCAGAAAGGTTCACTAAGTGGCCTAAGGCAATGCAACCTGAAGGAACCAGGTGTGCCAACAGCTATTACTGATAATGTGGGATGAGTCACAGAAGTGCCCTGTCTTGGAGTAGAAGAAGGTGGAAAGTAAATTACAGAAGGCAGGTTGGTTTGGGGGGCTAGACCGGCTGGAGATGTGTCCTGAGATGTGGGGGGCAGCAAGTGCAGTGGCCACTCGGGACCCTAGTTCTGATTCTTGATCTATTGAAATAGGTTGAGGACAGAGAGCCCGGGCATGAGACAAGAAGGATCTGCTGCTTCTTAGCTGAGGGACCTTAGCATTGTCATCGGTCTTAGCTGAGGGACCTTAGCATTGTCATCGGTCTTAGCTGAGGGACCTTAGCATTGTCATCGGTCTTAGCTGAGGGACCTTAGCATTGTCATTGGTCTTAGCTGAGGGACCTTAGCATTGTCATCGGTCTTAGCTGAGGGACCTTAGCATTGTCACTGGTCTTAGCTGAGGGACCTTAGCATTGTCATCGGTCTTAGCTGAGGGACCTGAGCATTGTCATCGGAGGCGCGCAGCTTTAGTTTCACTATCTCCGAAAGGATAAAAATATTTCTTACATAATAGCTATGAGAAATAATGAAAAGTGGCTGCTATAATAATTTGTCGTATCTGTTATATCATATTTGTTATATCATTGTCGTTTATGTCTTCTGAGTTTTTCTGGACTTAAGATGGGGTTGAAATAGAAGTTTGCAGAAAGACTCATGGGGAATAAGATTTGTGGGGAAGGGGAGGGGAGAGAAGGAAGGAGAGGGGATAAAAGGAAAGAGGAGGAAAGGGAATGGAAGGGGAAGGGTGAGGAGGGAAGGGAAGGAGAAGGGAGGGGTGTAGAGGAGGGGAGGGGAGACAAGGGAAGGGAAGGGGAGGGGAGAGGAGGGAAGAGAAGGGAATGGAGTGGGAGGGGAGAGGAAAGGAGGAAAGGAAATGGGAGGGGAGGAGACAGGAGGGAAGGGAACAGGAGGGGAGGGCAGGGCAGGGAGAAACAGTTAAAAGCTAAAATGAAAAGAGAACGTGTCCAGCACCCAGGGAGGCATTTCAGTGACAGCACGGCCCAGCATCCTCCCAGGCTGCTCCCAGATCTTCTCATGCTGTTGGAGATGGCATGAAATTGATGCCATCTCACCCGACCTTCCATCAGCATCCCTCAGCAAACAGCACATACGGCCCTGAGTAGTGAGCACCGAACTGACATCTGCTGTTCTGGGGGACAATGATTTGGGGGCAGGAATGGGGTGGCAGCTGGTGGGCCTTCTCAGTCCCTAGGGAGCCATGTAGTCGTGATCATTGAAGCTACTGAAGTCAACTCGCCTGCTGTCACTGGTTGGCCCAGATCTCAGTGCCACCTGTGGTGAGGAGGAGTCTCAGCATGTGTTGGTAGGAAGGGGCCAGGGGACTGACTTTCCTAAGATTTAGCTCTCTGCCAGCTTTGCTGAGTGTTCCTCATTTGTCCCAGTATATTTGACCTCTCCCTTTCTCTGCCCTTCTTGGTACTGGGAGGCTAACTTCTGTAAATGAACTACTTTTTAAAATAACAGTCAAAAGTATAGTATAGTATGCTTCTCTGCGTGCATGCATGTGTGCGTGTGTGTGTGCGCGCGCACACACACACACACACACACACACACACACACACGTGCTTGTTGCAAGCAGCATCTTTCAGGAATATTAGTGTTTACTTCAGGGGAGGGGATGGGGGCTCTGGCAATCTGGGGAGGCAGACTGACATAGATAGAAGTCTCTGTGTATCTCATTACACCTTATGAATGTTTTATCATGTGCAAGCATTTATTTTTCCATTAAAAACGTTGCAACTGTGTGCATGAAAAAAGAGAGAATGAAGATGGAGCCAGGAGCTATGTCAGGGTCCTTGACCACAACGGGGCTCATTTACAGTCGTTGAACTTGCTTTACCAACCCTTCCTACTTCCCCCACTGAAGTCAACTGCTGTCTACACTCCGATCAGGCTCTGCAGCCTCCTCCAGGACCCCTCCCACCAGGCTGTGTGGTCTCATGTCTGCACAGCAGGCAGGGAGACACTGGAGTCAGGGACCAATGATGCTGTGGGAGGGCATCCAGTCACCAGGGCAGTGGGAGGCCTCACACAACAGACTCCTAAATGCTTCTCTATTGAGTCCTCAAGAGCTGGTTTGTGCAGCTGAGGCTCCCTCAGGAGACATGGTGCCTTCGTCTGATGATTGCTCTAGGATAGTACTGTATGGAAGCATGGTAGTTACTGAAAGGATATGTGGATGAAGAAGAACAAAAAAGGAGACTGTACAGACAAGCATATTTACATAGGCACTCACTAGCTGCAGGATACTGGGGGCAGGCCACACAGGTATGGGAAATCTCTAATATCACTTTCTGAAATTGGAAAGAAGGAGGGGCAGGGGCCGAGGGCAAAGACACGTCTACTTACCCAGCTTTCTGGAGCACATTACATTCAGAGTTCCTATCCTGGGCAATAAGACACTAAAGAGGGCACCGGGAAGATGGCTCAGCAGGTGAAGTACTTGCTGTACAACCAAAAGGATGTGAATTTGGATCCCCAGCATGCATGACAGACAGGTGTGCCTGTCAACCCAGTACTTGGGATAGGTGTGGGGACAGGAGTGAGCAGATACAGAGGCATCCCTGAGACTTACTGTCTAGCTGATGTAACCAAACCAGTGAAACCAGTGAGCTCCAAATTTACTGAGAGGTCCTGTCTTAAATAAGGTGGAAAACAACACAGGAAGACCCTGAATTGAGCTTCTGCCCTTTATACAGTGTACAATGTATACAAGCTTATACAAGCACACACACACACACATACACATACCACACATTCACACAGGCACCATACACACACACACACATACCATGCACAAGTACACATCACACATACACACACTACACATGCACACACACATGTACACATACCATACATTCATACCACACATGTACACACACATACACACTGGATATATATATATATATATATGCCTCACACACACATACCATACACACACAGCATATACTTACAAACTTCACACACACACAAACATACCATGCACAAGTACACATCACACATACACACACTATACATGCACACACACATGCACACACACATACCATACATTCATACCACACATGTACACACACACACACCATACACACACAGCATATACTCACAAACCTCACACACACACACACAATCACACAAAAAGAAAGAAGAGGCACAGAATAGCAGCAGCAAGGAGGGTCTTGGGGTCTCTGTGAGCTAGGCTGAGAACTTGAGCTCCAAGTGATGTGAAGAGTGAGGTCGAGAGAAGGTTGACTTGAAAGACTGATGAACTTTAGACTTGTTGAAGAATCTGACCTGAAGTCAATTCCAAAGACAGAGATGCTGATGAATCTGATTTGAGGATGAGTCACTATCCTTCAAACGGTGTGCTTTTATTCTGCTTTTCAACGTTTGAGCAACCGAGTTCCCTGGCTCCAAGGTTCTGAAAGCCAGGTGACATTTCTATTGCTAAAATCAAATAAATACCACTCTTTTTTTTTTTTTTTCTAAAGGTGCTGATAAGATTTTCTTAACTTTAAGTCCCCTACCCAGAAGAATTTTTAAATCCTATCACTGGCTATTATGTATTCTTTCTAGAACTTTCTATTTTAAAAAAAAAAATCGCACAATGGGGAGGTGATTTAACAGAAATTTAAATGCTATTTTTCTTATCTGTGAAATGAAATGACTGAGCTCATTGGAGATCTTTACTGTTGCCCTCTTACTCCATCGTGTGCCTTCCTCTGCATGACTAGGGGATGTCGGTTTGTTGATTAGCTAGATTGCTGGGCCTCTGGTGGACCTGGAGTAATACTGGTGAGTCAGGCCCTGAAGTCCTGGAACTCTCTCCCACCCAAGAGCTTTCCTCCTGTTGCCCCTTTTCAAAGAAGAGGAACAACCGCAAGTTTGAAGTAGCTGGGGTTCAGCTTGCCTCTGTGGCCTCTAATGGTCTAGCAACACAAGTGGCAGGCCATCACCTTAAACAAAAAGCTTTTGTTACATTTCTTGAAGTCCAGCTATGCTCCAAGTCAGGTGGAATTGACCCTTTCCATCTCTCCTTGTCAGAGAAGGAGTATCAACAAGCTTGTAGGAAAGAGTTGTTTGTATTGTGCTTTTGAATGAACCTGTTGATGGGGAAGTTGCTGGAAGGGCTACTTGGTAGTTTGAGTGAGATTGGCCACCATGGACCCATATTTGAATGCTTGGTCACCAGGAAGTGGCACTATTTGAAAAGATTAGGAGGTGTGGCCTTGTTGGAGGAAGTGTGTCATTGAAGGTTGGCTTTTTAGGTTTTAAATGCTCATGCTAGGCCCAGTGTCTTGATCTCTGCCTGTGGATCAAGGTGTAGCATTCGGCTACTTCTCCAGCAGCACACTTGCCTGATGCTATGCTTCCTGCCATGGTGGTAATAGATCAAATCTATGAGATTACAAGCAAGCCCCAGTTAAATGCTGTCCTTTATAAGAGTTGCTTTGGTCATAGTGTCTCTTCACAGCAATAGAACACCGACCAAGAACACACCTATCAGGAAAAAGAAGATATATCATGAGGGTCAGATTGTGTCAGAGACCAAGGCTGGATTCTTTATGCCTGAGCTCTACTCATGAGTTCCCTGAACTGTGTTCTAAGAAGGGACAGCTGATCTTTCCCATGACCACCCAGAGAACCACCACTGTTTATATCTTCCTTAGAAGCAGATGTTTCTTGCAGTTTAAGACACAGAAAACTTTCCATTATGTAATCATAACAATGACACCAGCTAATACCTACTGGACCTTTATAATGGACCTTGCATTTGACACAATATGAGAATAATTGGAGGTTTCAGTACAGTGTTGCTAAGAAACTTAAAAACAAGAGAAAAGGCCTGGCTTGGTGTGTAATCTCAGCTACTCAGGAGGCTGAGGCAGGCAGATTATACACTCAAGGTCTTTCTGGGCAACCTAGTGAGATACTGTCTCAAAAACGAAGTCACACAAGATGACCTCCAAACATAAAATCAACAAACACACAAAAACAAGCATAAAACACAAAGTAAAAGAGAGATCACTAAAGAGAAGCAGGAGGGTCTTCTGCTACACACATGCTAGGTCACAAGTCTTTTTTTTTTTTTTTTTTGTCTTTTCAATTCTCAATTTGAAAATCCTGGGACAATTTTTCCTGGGTTTTGTTTCTAGAACAATAATTGTCACTGGTGTGAACATGCTGCAATTAGCTCATCATTCTTTGCCTGCGATGTTGACATTAGCTGAGAACTCTGTCTACTGTCAGTCCTGGAGATGGTTTCAGCTATTCTATGGATGTATGTGTGCCTGCATGAAGAAGTCGAACCATCTCTGCCAACATCCCTGAATGTGTAGGGGTACCAGGCTCAAGCCGGAAACTGCACCCAGCCCACAGGTGCCATGTGCTGGGGGCCAAGAGGTAAGCAATGACTAGGTCAGGCAGTGATATCAGTTCCCATATGCAAGTCCCACTTACAGGGCTTTTGCACACAGAAACAAGTTAATATGTTGACTTAGCTCTCTGACTAACCTATAGGATACATTGAACACTGAGGACAAAAGATATTTTAGTTTCCCATAGTTCCTATAGCCATTTCAATGGACAATGCTATGTGGTCTATACATATGCTCCTGGATATAAAGTTTCATTCTGTCAAAACAAAGTAACAAGTAATTTAATAACAAGATGTTAACACACTAAATTTTATGAACATTTTAAGTTGACCAGGAAAACATTTGTTGATAGAATGGTTTTTTAACCTTCAGTGTATATGACAAACAAGGCTGACCTTGAGAAGGTAGGATGTGCTTGGCACATTTGCACATGTTAGCTCAGTTTAATCCTGTTATGCAGCAGAAGCCTCTATACAGGATGTAGAGTTGCATAACGTGTAGGGTAAGAGCCTAGAGTTAACAAGGAAGATAAGAAGCATTTGCAGACCCGAGACCGAGATTAAGACCGAGTGGCTTAGCTCTTCTAGAGGACCCTGATTCCTTTCCTACCACTCACATGGTGACTCACAACTGTCTTTAACTCCATTCCAGGGCATCCTCTGCCCTCTTCTAACCTTTGTGAGCATCATGCCTGACATACATACAGGCAAAACACTCATGCACATAAAATTTAAAAAGTAAATTAAAAATTTATTTACAGAAAAAAATTAAGTCTAGATTTTTTTAATTTTGTCTATTTGGACTGGTTCATTCAAGTTCTACTATGTTCCAGTCTAAAAGTTTGCTTTGAAAAATTTCCTACATCACATATAAAGATATTTACAGTTTCACTATAACGCTGAACAGTAATAAGAAGGAGGGTACATATATTAATATGTCATATAAAGTTCACATAGATCACGTAACTTCAGAGATTAATTTTTGGGGGCTTTTCTTTTTGTATGTACAGAGCGATTTATAAAAATAAATACTGAAAACTTTGTAAGTAAATATGCTGAATGAACATACATTTGAAGTTGTTCCTTTATGCACCACTGTATTACCATCTTAAATTCATTAGTGAGGAAGCTGAGCTCAGAAGATTCCAGCAGTTTGTTCAAGGAGGCATAGACAACTAGCTTCAGACCTAGATCTTTCTGATTCTGGAGCCTCCATCTGCCTTTCTCAGTGTGTGTGCTCTGACTTCTAAAATCATTGTCCAGGATACAGTGCTTGGAAGATTGTTTATAAGTTGGGGGAATTTTTGTATAATAACCTCTCAATATCTGTATGTACACAAATAGGTGGGTTTGTGACTACTAAGTACATATCAATCAGGAATTCAAAAGTCTAAAATCTAGTAGGAATTGAATGAGCCAATCTAAATGAGCAAAAGTAAGAATTCTACATGACACCATGACACTGCTCATTCAGATTTCTTAGCCAACACATTTGTTATGCATTTTCTTTTACATTAAAAAATATTTAAAATTTTTGAGATTATAATTACAAAAACTTCCCCATTGTGTCATTATACATTTTCCTTTTTGATATTTCTTTTATTTTTTGAGATTATAATTATAGAATTTTCCTTCCCCTTTCTCTCGTTATGCATTTTCAATAGCTTTCATACAAAAGATGGATTTCCTGAGGCTAAAAGATGGATCATGTGAGGGGTGAAGGTGAATTGGATTGATGTCATATGGTTAGAATCCAGATCATCCTAGATACAGACATTGCCATCCATCCATCCATCCATCCATCCATCCATCCATCCAACCATCCATCCATCTCTCCATCTAGGGGATGCATCATGTGCTATCTATCAAATTTACAATTTTGCATATTAATAAAAATATGCATTTCAGAGCTAGTTCTCAAATGTCAGGAATAATTCTTATTGGGGGATAACTCATCCTAGGCTTTATGATATGTTACTCTGCATTGTATATTGGTTCTGAATACTTACTTTTTCCTTATCAAACCCCATTTTCATTATCAAACCCCACTTGAATTATTAACATAGTTTTGTGTTTTAACCATTACGTTTCTTCCAATGCATATAATGACATTTCTTTCAAAAGAGGGATAAGACAGACTCTTCATGAAGCTTGATCAAAATTATTATTTTCATGACAAAAATTAGTGAGGTCTTGCTCTATATTTAATTTAAACCCAACAAAGGCCAAAGCTTCGAAGTCTACATCCTCCCTTGATTATACTTCATAGGAATGGAAATGTTGTAGTGGGTACTACTCACAGCCACCGGAGTATTATGTGAACTTTATGAGTTCAGGAAGTGAAAGCAATAGTTTTACCTGTTGTGTTGAACCCAAAGAGAAGAGGGCAGGACACAGCAAAGGCCAGCACCCACACAGCTGTGATCATGAGTGCCACACGTCGACAGGAGCTCTGCCCAGTGCCATGCTGATAATGAACTGGCATGACCACCGCTGTGTACCTGGGGAAGAGAACGAGGAGTAGGGGTATGAGGCAGGATGGAAGCAGTCGTTGAAAGAGGTTACTAGAGGGGGACTCACACTGAAACACATGACAAGAGAAAAGTTCCTTAGGTGAAGAGAGTTAAGAAAAGTGATTACAGAAGAAGGAGCAGAAAGGATGTAAGGGCTGGATGGTGGATGGTGGGGAGGAGTGCTGTAGAATGCGGTTATCCAGACATGAATGATGTAGCATTAACCCACTGCAGCCATGGGTACCCACATGAGACCTGCGTAAGGCCAGGCCAGTACAATCAGTCAACATTCCAGCAGGCAGCACAGGGTTCAGAGGATTACAGAGTGGGGAGGGAGGAAGAGGGGAGAGAGAAGAGAGGAGTGGGAGGGAGGGAGAGAGAGGGAGAAACCTCTCAGTGAAATACAAAGAAATGAGAGATGAAGAGTGGGTAGAGAGGGGGAAAGGGAGAGGGAGGGGGAGAGGGAGGGGAAGAGGGAGAGGGAGGGGGAGGGGAGAGGGAGGGGGAGAGGGAGGGGAAGGGGAAAGGGAGGGGGAGGGGAAGGGGGAGAGGGAGAGGGAGGGGAAGGGGGAAAGGGAGAGGGAGAGGGAGAGGGAGAGGGAGAGGGAGAGGGAGAGGGAGAGGGAGAGGGAGAGGGAGAGGGAGAGGGAGAGAGATCATGAATACAGAAGAATGTGTTGGGAGGTGTGATGGGGAAGGCATGGGTTGAGAGTGAGTATGCTCAAGATATAATACATACATATATGAAATTGTCAAAAAAATAAAAGATATTTTAAAGAAGGGAAAATATTTGAGTGAGAAAGGCTAAGAGAGATGAACTCCTTGGAGGATCCACAGAGAAAGAGAGAAAGAATAGTCAACAGAGAGCAGCAGTGAGTTATGGGGAGGGCTTCCTCTTGATCCCCAGCAAGACCCACAACCTGCCTTCTACTCACAGGCCCCACACTCTGAAAGACGTTGGGTGTGGGTTCGTGTACCTTCACATTCTTCCACAGTTTGCGGGTCGGCATCAGTACTGTGTCCAAGTGAGGTGCTTACTCCCTGCTTGAATGTAAACATACGTCTACTCACAGAGTGATAAGCATTCCAGCTAAGAGCGTTGGAAAATAGAACTAATATCCAAAAGGAGGCTTATTTTGGAATCTACCTTGCATGCACGTGGTATGTTATCTTTTTCATGTCTGTGACAAAAATCTGACAGAAACCACTTAAAAGGAGAAAGGGTTATTTTGGCTCACAGTATTAGGGATTGGGTGGCTCCGATACTTTAGGAGTTCAGTGAGGCCAAACACTATGGTGGTCAGAGTGTGTGGAAGAGGAGGCTACTCAACTCAAGCATCCAGCAAGCAGAGAAGAGAACCAGGCAGGAGCCAGGGCCAGCAAATACCCTTCAAAGGCATTTCCCTAATGACCTACTTCCTCCAGGTAGACCCCACCTTCACTGTTCTGTCACCTTCCAATAGTCCATTCATGTTTTCACACCATCAGTGGGTTGTACCAGTGAGCAGGACAGATCCCTTGAGATCTAATTGTCTCAGAATGCACACACAGACATACCCAGGGGAGGGATTACTTACTAATCTCACAGGTAGCTCCCAATCTAATCAAGCTGATGATTGAGTTTGATGATGACCACCTCACACAGTCAAAGTCTACCTCTTCGCTTCATTGGCTACTGTATTTTCCTCGGTTACTCTTCACATACATTTCCACTGCTTGTCAGACTTCTGTAGACACACTCAGGATGCTTGAACCAGATCCTGGCTCCCCATGCCCTTTCTCCTAGCTCTACTTTTTGCCCTCTTCAAGAAGTCCAGACACAACTTCAGACCTTCCAGTTGCCCTTTGACCTTTCCACATCACTTGCTTACTTCCTCATTTCACTTTCAAGTCAGTGTTCATCCAGCCCCTGCTATGTTATATAGCATATGGCCTGCTTAATGCAGGTCCTGTTCTGAATGGAGAGAGAATGGAGAAAGTGGCTTTGACTCTATCCTCATTGACCTCAGAGAAGGACGTGAATGATAAAAATGCAAGCAAACATGTCAAGATAAAATAAAATAGGGAGGATTAGCTAGGACTTATTGCATAGCCATAACCTATTGGTAGAAATCTGTATACTTATTATCAAGATGAAGTTATAATTTCTTAAATGGTACAAAATTTACTTTGATTTCAAATTTAAGGTTTTCATTGGTATAGGCCTCTTATTAATATAAAAGTGAGAAGAATATTGATACTCTCATGGGCATTGTGCCTGTATAACACATTTAGGAATACAAGGCCTAGACCCAGTCCTTCTTTAACTTTTTTAACTGATTTGGGACGGTTAACCTATGAGTTAAGGGACTATAGCAAATTCATGGCTTTGAGTTTATTGTTAGGAGGTTTCCCATATTTTATTTAGAAATAGCTGAGAGGAGTGAACAGACAACAGTCCAGGTTACCATACATGGATAGTTGGTTTTCAAAACATCAGAAGTCCATAGAATTGACGCTACAAATATTTATATATTAATGTCCATTCTGATTAGAGACCTGTCTGCTCCTGACAGCTTCCTGTCGTGGATTCTAAGAAGAAATTGAGCATCCTTGGAGTTACACCAGTTGTGTGGTGACAGCCACTAGGCAAGAATTGCCTCTTTCCATCTACAGACAAATTACTGTCCAGAAAAGGACACACATGCAGAATAGTTGACTGATTATATCTGCCTAGACAGAGTAATCAGCCCTTAATAATCCTGCATCACTAAGGTCTGTCAGATGACTCTGGGCCAGAAGGCTGAAGATTTGATGCTCCAATGTTCGGTAGTATAGGAGCTTTTCAGGTGTTCAGTGGTCTCTATAAATTGGCTAAGTTTTAGAAGCTATGTTTAGTGCTTCCCAAAATTTCAGTTAACTCAGTCACTCTGGACTTCTGACGGGGTTGAAGACCTATAGTCTCATAGCCAATCCTTGATGGACTGGGTATTAGGACTATCTTGTACCTCACTGGTACAATTAGGAATAAGTATGCTCTAATTGTATTTTGAGAGAAAAGTTCTACTTTAACAGGAAGAGTGATATGTAGGAGGAGCTAAGTGGGAAGGAGTATTGAGAGGAAGAGATGGAGTAAGGAGAGAAGATGAAGGAGAGGAGAAGCTAGGTGATGAGAGAGAGGGGGCATGGAGGCAGATGTTCACATGTCTCCACCAGTCGAAGATAGTTTTTATATCTAGGTTGGGTATTGGGTTATGCTTCTGATTGAGCATTACCAACCTTATAAATCCTTTGATTAACATTTTAAAAAATTGTATAAAAGCAAAAAGGAAAGGGGGGACATGGGACAGGGATTTTCTAGGGAGGGGAAATGGGGAAAGGGGATGGTATCTTAAATGTAAATAAAATATTAAATAAAATTTAAAAAAGAAAAAAAGATAAAATAAAAAAATACCACAAAGGCAGTGCATTTAGTGATGTGATGGAGAATGATGGAGGTAAGTTGGGGGAGACCGGGACAGTGTGTGGTATCAGAGGTACCCGGCTGTTCTAGGTAGAAAAGCGATAGAGGCCATTGACGATCCACTGTCATCCTTTCTCCACTTAGCCTAAGCTTTCCTATGATTTATTATCATAATTTCATGATGTCTTCCCTACCTCCATAGCTCAAAACTCCGAGACAGAACTCCAGGACTCTTCTGTGTATAATCCCTTCCTATTGTACACGGGAGAGACCTGTGTGTATAATGTAACATCCCTCCGTGATTAGATTACTAACCCCTGGACTCTGGGTTAATCAAAAGGGAAATTGTTCTGGGACAGCCTGACCTTATCAGGTGAATCTTTGAATTTGGGTTGTTCCCAAATTCAAAGAGCCTCAAAGTCTGAGAGTTAGCCTGCCTTGAACATCAAACTGCCCTAGTTTATTCTTCAGCATAGAATGGCAAGAGGCCTATAGAAGCCTGGGTGATGTCATGTAAGATAGTAAGAACCACACTGCTACAGTCATAAGGAACTGAATCCTACTGACAACCTAAGTTTGTAAGGAGGACTATTCTAAGGTTCAGAAAAAGAACACAACCCAGCTCGGGCTCGTGTTTTAAAAACCACGACTACGCTGCAGTGTTCCGTCTTACAGGGATAGCGAGGTTAAAGTGGTTGTAGCTTATATTTCAAAACCTGCAATAATTTGTTCCACCAAAGCAGAAAATAAATATACTGTCATTGGCTCCTCTTTTACACGCAGGCCATAATTGATTTTCTTCAGCCTGAGCTCAACTTCCTTCGAGAACATGATCTTCTGTTCATTCCTGGCATGTACTCTCGGCTTCAGCCAAACTGGCTCGCTGGTGGATATTTTCCTATAGTCTTTGTCCAGCCCATTATTCATCCTCCTCCCTGGGAGTTCAACTGTAGCCTCTCTGGTATCTCTCAGAGACCTTTGAACTTACAACAATGTTTCAGTGCCAATCAATGGCACCGACATCCTGAGTGTCGGTGTCTTGAGTCATCGTTGGGTTTGTCTCACCAATGGAGAGAAATTAGCCACTTGGTTTAGGTTACCAAATGGCTCAAAGCATCTTATAGCTCAGTATTCCCTAGAGGTCCATATATAAAGCAAGTAGGCGGCTATGGCCTGTCTCAGTGGCCACGAGAGAATGGTCTGATCCTTGAGCCAGGCTGGGGTGGGAGGTTAGACATGGGTCTAAATACAGAGCAACAGTTTTTGTCTTTTTGGTCTCCAGGAAAGTAGGATGCCAGATTTAGGGCAAGAGCCTCCTTACTCTGTCTTGTGTACCTCAAAGCTTGGCCTAAGGGAGAGCAAGGTGCATGCTGGGTGAGCAGGGGTTGGGTGGTGTTCCCTGTTCCTTCCATTCGTGTCCATTGCTTGTATTCCATCTCTGCCTCTTATGTAGCTACTTTCCAAGAGTCAGCACCTGTGTTCCGAACAGAACAGCTTAAAGACTGCTGTGAGTCTTGAGATGAAAGCTAGTGGCTTCCTTCTGAAGAGGGGGAAATGGGGTTCTTGAGTTAGTAAAGTTAAGAGTCCTCATGGATTCCAAGGGGGGGGCCATGGCAACCCCATTCCTTTCTTCTGGAGCACTTACACAACACGCCTCACCTGTGGCCCTCCGGGCCTCAGTCTAAACACTTCTTTTCTGTGGGGGCTCCAAATCAAATGTGGTCACTAGGGTTACTTTGTGGTGTCCCAGGAGCCTCTGAGGGAGAAGCTGAGACTTAAATCCCGCTGCTGTCATGGACACACCGCTCCAGCTAGCTACAGGCTGGGGAATGGAAAGATATGACCACGTTCTCTGGCTCAGACTTGCTGTAGGCAAAGTCCTCCTTGTTTTTCATACTTACTTTTTATATATAAATTTTATTATAAAAACTGCGAATAAACAAAAACATCACACACCAGCATTAACGGGCACAAATCCTGAGACGTAAAAGAACCCAGCCATGCTAAATATTCAGTCGATGTGCTAACAAACAGCTAACAATTCTCTCTCTCTCTCTCTCTCTCTCTTTCTCTCTCTCTCTCTCTCTCCCTCTCTCTCTCTCTCTCCCCCCCACACGCATGTATGCATGCACTCGTGTGCGCACACACACACACACACACCCTAATTCGTAACATGCAACAATTTCTGTTGTGTAAATACACCCACCACCACTCATGTCAAGCCACCACCAAAGGCTCGATAACCAACTTGAAACATTCCTAGAATACTGCTCTCACCAGCTCGGTTCTAACACACTAGCGGGGATGGCATGGTGCCTTAAACATGCTTTAATACTCAACAGCTGTTTGGAGGCTCCATTATTTCAGTGAGCAAGAGACTATACAGAATATCATGGCTCTGTTTATGAGAGGAACCAGAGCTTCAGGGAAGGCAGGATGGACCCAAAGTTTTGCACTGGAGTGGTCCTGCCAAGTCAGGTCTCCCATCTCCAGGACCAGTGCCTTTGACAAGGACCCCATGCCCTCTCAAAGGCACATGGAGCTGTCTTATCCCTGCAGGGAAGCAGGGGTTTGTTGGTATAAAAGTCAGTGTCTCACTTGTTTGTACTTGGGAGACAGTGCGAATGCTCAGACCTGAACTTCCCAAGTAGCTTGACTCTGCTAATTGCCGGTGTGTTGAGGTGTGGGGACTATGGGGTGGAGGTTGGGGAGTGCAGGGCTGCACTGTTAAAATGAGTACCCCCAAGCTATTCCCCCAGTGGTTTCCATGAGGTACTTCTAAAGTAAAAACCAGAAACGTGTATTTTTAACATCTAATGTATCTTATTAGACAAGTCTGAAGAGAGTCTGCATTAGGGAGAATTTCTGTCAAAGCTTCTTGCTCACTTGGAGATGAGAGACAAGACTACAGTCTTTCATTGTCACAGTATGGGTTTTTTTTTTTTTTCTTCTTCTTCTTCTTAAACGATTAAGCCTTTAGAATAAATGAGGCCCCCCAGCATGTTATAGGTGGGTGGCTAAGACCTCGAGGCTGTTCCAAAATCTACCATTGGAGGGCACCAAAATGCAGCAAGAACTTCACCAGCTCTGCCGGGGTGAGAAGTTCACAACTCACCTGGGGGCTCTCCAGGCTCTGTAGGGAGGCAGAGAGGGAAAACCGCCCCCCCCTTAGTTCCTGGTGCCCTGCGAGGACCCCGCATTCCCACCCTGGGAGGCTATTTAGCCTTTCCTCTCTGAGTGATTTGCTGAAGGCCAACCGCAGGCAAGTGGAGGCCAAAGCGCCCGGTCAGGCTTGGCCTGGCTTGGATGGAGACCGAACCCTGTCTGAGGCCACCTCCCTTGGTGGTATTCCCAGTCCCACTCCCTTCTTGTGTTTCAGCATCTAGATCTTTCGGCCCTCTCTCCCATGGAATACTCAGCCGACCCGAATGCAGTCAGTGTACACTCTGGTAAAGCCCTGGGGCTTAGGATTGACTGGGATCTGAAATCCAGCTCTGCAGCTTCACAGTGGGGCCCGTGGCTTGAGTTTTCTGACTCAAATTTTCTGTCTAACAGGACTGTTCACAGCTATTGAATGAGATTACATTTGTGAAGGTTTTTGTTTGTTTGTTTTTTGTTTGTTTTTAGTACAATTTAAAATTCAAAAGGCGGTTCTTACTGTATTGCCATCATTATTGGGCTAACCTAAGATTGTTCTGTGTGGTTTTAGCTTTTATGATTGTGATTGTTTTTTTCTTCCTGATTGTCAGGCAGTGCACATTAAATTTATTTATCAGACAAGTGTTGAGCACTTCTTGTGTGAGCCACTGTTGAAGGACTGAGGAAATTGCTGGTGTCTGTTAAACAGACACAGGAACCAAAGAGCCTAAAGTCGCTTTGCTATGAGACTTAGATATTGAACTGGGCAGTGTGACTTCACAGCTAGGGGCCCAGGGTGAGGCAGCAGGGCAGTTTACTGTAGGAGATACTGGCAGCACACACTGGCTTAGTGGCTATACAAGCCTATAATGTCAGCATTTTTTCAGAATGGTAGTTTCCAACTCGGCTCTGGGGGAAAAAAAGATGGCAGTGACTTTTGGTTTCATTCATCTGTTACCTAATAGCTTTGTGATTCTAGTCACCGTGTGTGTGTGTGTGTGTGTGTGTGTGTGTGTGTGTGTGTGTGTACACGTGTAATGGGACAATGTACCTACTTTATAAATGATAAATGATAGCTAATTTTGTTTTTGTTACCTATACATCCATGCAAATTAGGATAACGAGCACAGAGGACATAGGAAATCTTACTTCTAGCAGTGAGCTGCAGGTGTGACCTCTGCAGGTGACCTTCCCTAACTTTTGTCAAGAATGGGGGAGTCTCTAAATCTCAGAAAGGTCAGGGTCTAGTTTGGGACTTGTGACAAGAAGCAGCCGGACCTTCAGCACACATGGAGCTCACTCTGATCCTCGGTCTACGTGGCTCATTAAGGTCTTAATACCATGACTGTCCAGCCAAAGCTATCGTTATCCTCGAGTGGGGGGTTCTCTCGGTGACTGCAGGAGGAAAGAAGAGCTTGGCCTGAGTGGGAGGGCCTGACTCTAACTCCCTGCCTGGGTTTAATGAGCCCAGAGCTCTGAAGGCTGCTTTTCACCACCTTTTATTTGGTCAGACAGGGGGCTCAATAAATCTTTAGTTCTGTGGACTCCCCTGGTGGAGTTGTTGAAGGAGAAAGCTTTTTGCAAATGACTGGAAAGCCCTTTGCAAATATAAAGTGCTTATTTAGATGCAAACTAAAAATCCAAGGTGCCTGTGACTCATCTCGTACCTATTGTGCGCTCTGCAAAGGCGCGGAGGCTTGCCTGTGTGATGGGTGCCATTTGAGAGCCACTTAAAGATCTCTCTGGTGAATGAATTTGGTTGCATTATTCCCGGGCTCCTCTCTGAGGACTCTAATTTTCATCGCTTTGGTCCTGTCCTCCTTTCCTGACACGTTCTCAGAGGCCTCCTTGAGTTAGCACTGACCCAGGATGCGATGGGAGGGGACCCAGCTGCTGAGAAGATGCAGGGGCCGTGGAATGGGGGGCTTGTGATCAGAGGACTTCCCACTCTGATTTTTAAAAAGGAAAAAGGCGGCTTTAATCCAAGCATCCAGAGCCAAGCCTAAGAATCTAATGACAATGGTATTTATTACTTGCTTTCAAAATCCCTTTTATCATTTCCTTTCTTTTTTTCTTTTCTTTTTTCCCCCCCTATCTCTTACTACCCTGCTATTATGGACCAGGGCTTCATGACCAAAAAAGTACTGAATCCATTTGGTCAAGTTTGTCAGGCTGATGACTGGCATTGTGTGAAGACCAAAGGTCTGTGTGAATGACTGCATTTCTAATGAATTGACCAGCTATCTGGCATCACATGAACAGATTTTAATGCTGTGTATTGCACACTGCTGGGAAGGAGAATGGGGACAGCTTTTCTGAGGCCTGTTTTTTTTCCTAGAATGGGGGTGGGGGGGCTCTGTTTTGAGGTTTGCTGAGGACAGTCCATTATGAAATGTAAGCCCCTGCCCCACTGAGACTGGAAGCACAGCTTTTAGGTGAGGGGGAGTGCTATGCATTTCTGGGGTTTTTCCTATATGAGACAGAAGACGCCTCAAAGTTTACTCTTGCTGGTTGGGTTTTAAGTGGTGAAAGGTGACGTGTGTTAATACGGCTGTGGCCAGCAAAATGATGCCCTTCTGCAAATTAGAGGCAAATTGCAAAAAAGACACCTTCATATGACCAACTCAGTCAACGTTATGAAACATTAGCTGCATTCGGTTCCCAGAGCCTCTTCTTTAAGGCCCGTGCACCTTGGTCTCATTCATCAATGTGTGTGTGTATATGGTGTGTGTGTGTGTGTGTGTGTGTGTGTGTGTGTGTGTGTGTGTGTAACATACAGGCGCACCTTCATTGGGGTAGAGAGGAGGGTCGGGAACTGGGAAAGGAGGGAGGGGCTGTTCCAGAGTTTCTCTACTTCATTTTCTCAGTGGTTGTAGGTGACTCAGCTCTACCCTGCAGCCTGCAGCAACCTGAGGTGTTCTCTCAGAGACCTCCTTCCAGGTGCAACCTGTGTTCTGGACTTCAAGGCAGAAAAGAATTTCAGGCTGACTTTGTATGAAGCAGTGTAGGAGTTTATGGGGGGGGGGGGGGAGTAGTAACAGATTGAAGTTTAGACATTAGGGGAAAGAGAGATTTAGGGAAAAGAGCAGCATACACCCAAGACACGAGAGTGGACTTCTCAAGACTCACATTTAAGTGTCTTTATATGATTGCAGTCACATTGTTTAAAGGTTTTAAAAGCACCCCCTCCATTTTTCGGTAAATGAGGTCATAGAGTGGTTTGGGGGCTACACTAGAAAGGAGTCCAGGCTGATAAGATAAAACCATAGATGAGGTTGATATTCATCATCCAAGCTAAACTCAAACTCATGCCGTCCGCCTCTTTAGTATATCCTACCAGCAGGCACCGCCCAGCTAGCGTCATAGGTGGGGTGAAGGAGAAAATGGAATAGTGGACGAGGGAGGTTTAGGGAGGGAGAGAGAAAGAGAGGGTAGGGCAGAAGAGGGCTGTGAAGAGGGATCACTACCCCTAAGGAGGCTTGAGAAGTGAGATGGTTCATCTTGCTTGTCAACTTGACTATGTCTGGAATGAACTAAAATCCAAAAAAAATGGAGGGCACACCTGTGAAGGAGTTTTGCTTAGTTTGAAGTTGGAGGATCAACTTCTAATCTGGATCTTGAGGTGGGGAGACACACCGTTAATTTGGACTACGTCTTCTGCTGGAAGCCGACGTCTGGAAGAAGGACGCTTTTGTTCTTTGCCTGCTCGCTCTCACCTTGCAAGCAAGTCCACTCCTTTACTGGCATGAGAGCCTACTTCTTTGGAATTCTAGCATCCAGTGAAGAGCGGGTAAGACATTCAGCCTCATGAACTGAGCAGCTTCTAGAGTCTTGAACTTTCAGTTCATGGCCAGCCATTATTGGATTAGCTGGACCAGAGATAAATCTCCTTTATTCATTTTACCATTTATTCTATAAGTTCTGTTACTCTAGAGAACCTTGACTAATACAAAAAGCCATATGGAAACATAAGCTTCATATACATACATATATGTGTATCTGCAGATATATACACATACACACATATAAAAAGTTTGATTACCGTTACCCTACATAGAGAATAATTTTTATCTTACAAGCCTTAGGTGTGGGATATCTCTTTTGAGTTGTTGGTTAAAGGTGCCCTGAAGACTCTCTAACAATTTAGGCCATTGTCCTCTTCTCTTGGTTGACCACCAAAACTTGATGATAAGACTCTATTGCTGAAGACACTATGTACTTGTGGTCACAGAACATGGGGAAATCAAGTTGGTACTGACCAGGACACTTTCTTTCTGCTGGCTTCCTTATGGAAGGCAGAAAGATGCTATGTTGGCTGCTGGGGGTGTGAAGCAGGGGAGTCATCAACATTGTTACCTAGCTGTGGACCTTGTGAAGTACAATAATAACTGGTGTTGTCGGACATGCCCATGGATGCAATAGTGGTATATATGTAATGGGAGTAACCAGTGCTTTCTAATTAGATTTAAAGCTTGCTCCTCAGGAGAAAATGAATGCTTGGTCTTGTAAATCTGACCAATGGATGGGGAGCTCACAGGCCCTAGGGCTAAACCCATTATTATTAATCTGTTAAATAGATGTAGTATCAAACTTCCCTCTAAATTCATACCCTTATACTCATTGATTAGTGCAGCCTTTACACCTCACCAGAGAAGTTTCTTTGTGCAGTGGATACAGTTAATTCAGAAACTCACAATAGGTCAAGTGTCAGAGAATGAGTCAGCACAAATGGCAAATGAGACATCTATATCCTCTCAGCACCAAGGCTCGGGTATCATTACAGAAGAATGTGCAGAAAGATGAAATGAGCCAGAGGTCAGAGAGGACTGGAGTGAAGCAGTGTCTTCCAGACATGAGGAAGAGAGGACTAGAGTGAAACAGTGTCTTCCAGACATGAAGAAGAGAGGACTGGAGTGAAGCAGTGTCTTCCAGACATGAAGAAGAGAGGACTGGAGTGAAGCAGTGTCTTCCAGACATGAAGACTATTGCACTCATGAACCCACAGCAGTGATGGTCATCTGCACAAGACCTGCACAAGATCAAGCCCACATTCTAGCATGGAAGGGAGGATCTCATGAGCTCCCACCCCTAACTGAGGGGGTATGGCCCTTGGTAGGTTGGCCACATCCCAGTGGATGGCCACATTCATACCCAGTAGTATATAGGCAGCACAAACTATACTCATAGGGTTATTAAAAAGAAAAAATATAAAGTTGGGAAGGAGTGAGGAGGTAGATGGAATAGTGGGAATGAATATAATCAAAATATATTATAAGGAATTCTGAAAGAATTAATAAAAAAGCATTGTATTAAGATATTCATTGTTAACTCAGATGATTTAAGGATTACTTAGGATGCACACCCTTGGGACTGTTTGTGACAGTGTTTCCAGAGAGGCTTAACTGAAGAGAGAAGACTTACTTGGAATGTGGGCTACGCCATCCCCATGAGCGGGATACTGTACTGAATAAAGAAGGAAACAAGAGGAAATCAACTGGGGGCCAGCATTCATCTCTTTACTTTCTAATTGTGTGAGCAATGTGACTAGCCACTGTATGCTCCTGCTGAAGTAGTGCCTTCTCCTACATGAAAGACTGCACTCTCAGATTGTGAACCAAAACAAACCCTTCTTTAAGTGGTTGTTTTGGTTGGGTATTTTGCCATAGTAACAAGAGAAGTAACTAATACAGTAGGTTAGAAGGGTCAAAGAGATTCTTATAATAATAAGTCATAAGGGTAAGAAATGCATCTTGATTGCAAACAGACTTACTTGTTTACAGATTCCCAGTAAGTTACAGGTTTACACCTGGGAGGGAATAAGGTTAATCTCAAAGGTCTTCTGTGCTTTGGTTTCAAGCAGAGTTTATTATTACTTTAGTATTATTTGAAATAGCACAATTAAAAAAGGAATGTTATTATCTCTGTGTAGGTGTGCTGGTTAGTTTTTGTCGACTTGACACACAAACTTAGACATATCTAGGAAGAGGAAATCTGAACTGAGAAAATGCTTTCATGAGATTGGCCTGTAGAGAAATCTGTGAGGTTCTTGTCTTACACACACAGTGATTGATGTAAAAGAATCTAGCACATTGTGGGTGGTGCCACTCTGGGCTGGTGATCCTGGGTGCTGGAAGAAGCCTGGTGAGGTGGCTTAGTGGTTAGAAGCTTTGACTGTTCTTCTCTAGAGGACCTGGGTTCGATTCCTAGCACCAACATAGTAGTTTACAACTGTCTATAACTCCAGTTCTGAGAGATCTGGTTCCCTTTTCTGGTTTTCGAGGGCAGGGCACACACAAACATGCAGGCAAAACACCCATACAAATAAAGTCAATAAATAAATCAAAACCTGTTTTTACAAAAGAGTGCCAGCAAGATGGCTCAGTGATAAAGAGGTCCTTGCTGCCAAGCCTGATGACCTGAGTTCATTCCTCAGGACCCACATAGAGGATGGAGACAACCAAGTCCCAAAGTTGTACACTGATCTCCACTGAAGTAACACACACACACACACACACACACACACACACACACACACACACACAAATAAAATTGGAAATATTTAGTAAAAATGTTCTGATAAGAGGAAAGCAGGCTGAGCTTCCCAGGAGTAATGAACCAGTAACAGAGTCCCCCACGGCTCGCTTCAGTTCCTGTCTCCAGATCCCTGCCCCGTTTGAGTTCCTGCTCCGACCTCCCTCAGTGATGAACTGTTACCTGCAAGTATACAATGAAATAAACTCCTTTCTCTCCAAGCTGCTTTGGTCACGGTGTTTTATCATAATAATTGAAATACCAACTAAGTCAGTAGGCAGTCTTCATGGCAAAGTTGTGCCAAAATTCTTGACTCTGAGCTGGTGAGACTTTAACCAGATTACATTTTGTCTCACTTGAAAGGTAACTCTCTCTCATTCTCTCCATGTCCATGAAGATGCCTATTTGTGAGAGGAACACTGGCTACCCTTAGCCAGGAACCATTGTGTTCAGCTTAGTATTCTTGATTCAAGATGTGTAATAGGCATGGCAGGGAGAACCTGAGGGGATAAGGACACGGACCCAGAATAAATGTTCAGGCTGGGCTGGTAAAGATAATAATAAGGCAAACCCACTATTTGTATCAGTAGCTATAAACATTATAAAATTCCTATCATTTTATTTTCTAACTGTTCTATGGAAAAATAATTCACATAGTATATAATAAATCCACATAAAGTATACAATTTAATATTTTTGGTATATTTACAGAATTATGGATATATATTCTATTACACACACACACACACTGTTGCTCTCTTCAGATACTTTAGAAGAAGGCATTGGATCCCCATTACAGATGGTTGTGAGCCGCCATGTGGTTGCTGGGAATTGAACTCAGGACCTCTGGAAGAGCAGTCAGTGTTCTTAACTGCTGAGCCATCTCTCCAGCCCCCATATTCTATATTTTAACACACTTTTAATGGTATTATTTCTAATGCTGTGGACATATTCTTTATTTTCCTTCCCAGTTAAATGGCTTATCAAGTGCTGGAAGTAAGAAAACATCTGGTGTGGAGGTTTGGTTTCAGTGTCACTGTAGGAAAGAGTCATTTTAACTCTTTGGTTATTGTTCTAAGCTCTTATTTCAGCACATGGAAGGAAGTTTGGTGCTTCTGCTGTATTGGGCACTGCCCCAGGCCATGTGAGAAAAGGCAGGCTGGAGCTCACAGAGACAATGAGGTAGCAGGAGGACTCAGCATATCTCAATTACATGGCAGGGCGCAGAATGCTCTCATGGAAACTGAGACTGCTGTGAGGGACAGTGTAGCATTTTAGAAGGACATAAGTAAACTTGGAAAGAGACGAGATTAGAAAGGTGGTCATGCCATGTGGAGGCTTAAATAAAATGAAGTGCACGTTCATGAGGCGCTTGGGAACCTATGATCTTGTCATCAAAGCAAAAAAATATCTTATTAGGTAATGGGAAAATATATATGATATGAAAGAACAGGGGGAGAATACTGGGAGCTAAAGGGTTAAGCAGGGATCATGGTGAGAAGTGGGGTTTCAAGAAAAGAGAGGCAACCCACGTTAATGAATAATGCTCCCAGAAGACATGAGAAGACCTCATTACTAGGCACATGTTACCTCCTTATGAGTTAGGTAAGAAAGGCCCTAGAGGACCCCCAAACTATACTGACTTTTGCCACTGGTGTTAGTTGCCTTCTGTAACTATATAGTAAGTCCCTATTGCTAAGATACCACACACTTTGGTTGCAGGTTGTAGAGAAATGCATTTTGAACTGATCAAGAAACCTTC